>NC_081797.1:21813349-21848349 GCF_963082965.1 Carassius carassius | reverse complement strand
AGGCACCTGTTTGGCAATAATTTAGATTTTGAAAAGCCTATTGACTGGATGTTTTTTTTAAACATGCATTTCTTATTTATTTGGTTCCACAGTGTTAGCTGATTACGTCATTTAAACTTTGTGCATTTAATTTAATTTATTGTAGATCAAGGTGTGTCAAAGTTATGTTTCTTATTTATTTGGTTCCATAGTGTTTTGCTGATTTTCAGCTTTATATACCTATTTTAAGAAGAAAATATAAGCGATATGAGCCATCAGTGACTGTGGCTTTGACATTACAGAACCGAGCGAACACCTGTTTGTATTTCCGTCCCATGTGACTCCCATACTGCCTACATCTGAACTACGGAGTTTCACCGTGCACTTGAGGATAAGGATTCACCGAGCACTTGTATATATTTCAATAAATCACTGTGTTGAATTCACCTACCTCTGTCTCCCGAGTCTATCCTGACACACGGCACTTTTACAAGCCATTTGAAAGCGAATAAAAGAGGGAAACTCAAATGAACTAACACCCCCTCATCCCAACGGTGATATCGGTATTACCAGTGTTATCCCTAAATAAGTAAATATGTGTGCTCTGTACGAACATTTAGAAGTTAAACAATTATAGCTACATGTCTAGTGGATAAAACTGAATTTAATTTGTTGCAGTGTGCATATTTGATGAAACCATGGTTTTTAGATGTAGTAATGTGTTGCTTGTTGAACATAGTACGGATTCCATCAGTTAAGCTTTAACTACTCACCACATACTCCTGAATGAGATCTTTACGTCCTCATTAAGATAGATACACAGTCCTCTGATGGCAAGTTCACGAGCTGCATCAATGTCATCCTTGAAAAAATAAGCCAGAGCAGAGAAATAAAGGTTAGTTTAAGACATTACTCAAATCACAATTAAACAAAAGAGCACAAATTTGGGTCTCCTTCACTAAAAGTTCCTAAAAATATATGTGTATGGCAAATATGTTGTAGTCTGGAATAATACTGATAATAGCTTGATTTTATTATGTGAAATTTAACGCAACTTACGTAATGCTAATAACATCAAGTACAAAAAATAGAGTGTGAATACATGCACACAAACACACAACAACAAAAATTATAGTGTGCTAACCTGAAATCCAAACAATGCACTTTTTCAAATCAGTTCAATAAAGTTAGGTGCAAAAATAACTGTTCATGCTTTTAATTACTAATTTCTCAATGCATGCTTATAGTAAAACTTGATAATATTTTAACACCAAGAGAGGGTGTGTGCTAATTCAGCGTCATCATATGCAATTAGCCAACTATGTAGTAAACCTTTAAAATCTATTTCTATCTATATTCTGTCAATATTTAAACAAATTGCACATATTTGCTTAGACATCTTACTGATAAATGTTGATATTCAGGGATGCAAATGCATTGGGGTGAAAAAGTTGAGACACTAACCATATATATATATACTAACAGTAATTCATTCTTTATGAATTATGAAATGTTGATGTAAGATATTATGTGAGCCTTTATTTAATTTTTGGTTAAGTGTGTGACATGAAAAGGATATTTTACAGGCAATCATCTACTATCACAAGAATAAATCCAGACAGTGTGATCAGGACCTGGCGTGAAGAAGGGTCTTGTATCACACTGAAGGGGTTTATTCAGTTATAACAGCCAGCTGTCTGTACATTAGCCTGCTTATTACACGGCTACTTACCTAATAAGTAAGTAATTAAACATGATATATTGATTCAAATTATTTTATTAGCTAATTAATTTTGGTTTCAAGTTAAGACATGATGTTTAAGAAGCCATGCCTTTAAATAACTAAGAATTGCAAGTGTAAAGTCAAACTGTTTCATTTTATAAATTATTTGAAGGCCAAGTCCCACTAATGTTCAGTTTTTGTAAAGTTTAAAGGTTTAATTCAGTAAAGCGTAGTTTTTTTTACTGTTGTATTGACTGTATAATGTATAAAAATATATTTCAACACATGAGGCACTGCTACAATGAGCTCTGTGAACAATACATGACAAAAAAAAAGAGTCCCTGGATACGGGATTTATTTATTTATTTTTTTGCCATATGTCTAGACATTTTGTTACACCTTAACTTAGTGATTAATTTGACTTATGTCTGTTCTAGAGACATGTTACAACTTTTTGATAAAGCTCTAATTGGTTTTCTTTTGGAAATATGTTTCAAATTCTTACTGAATGCATTTATTACTGTAAAGCATAGCCTATCTGTGTGTCAACATCGTGATTAAAATCGAAATTATTAGTTTAAACAATAAGATATGACTCTCTGTGAGACATATTCAACCAATTTTGGAAATCCATCACAAACCTCAGTGACATCAAAGAGAGCTGGCCATCTCATCATGAAGTCGCTGATCATAGGGGCACAACGAAGCACTTCTTGTCTCCTTAGTGCAAATGTTCTCTGCATTTTAGTTTTAATAGTCTATCTATTGTTTTTTTCCTTCACATCTGAAAGAAGTTCAACTTTGATTATCTTCAAAGTATGGTCGTTCTCTCCAGGGGAATAGGAGGGGCAGTAGTGCACTTCACCTCTCTTGGGCTTCTTTACATTGTAGGCAGGGCTTTTTTTTTCATCTAGCTTATGCTTTAAAGAATTTACAGTAACTTCAGGACATCCAAGTTTTCAGAGATGTGTGTGATAGTTAATAGATAATTTGTACTTAAGGTTCACTTTCCAACCCCCAAACCCAGTGTTTGAGCTCCTTTCTGTTAAACATGGATGCTTCTTGATGAGTGCCTCTCCCACTTGTTCAAACTCTCTGTCTGTGACATAGACCTTGTATTGAGCATTCAGAGGTGAGAGGGAGTCAGTCATGTTTATTATTTTTATTGTGGCTTTAATTGAAGTCAAATTCATAAACTGGTTATCAAAAAGAGTGTCCATGAACTGCAGACGAAAGGGGTCCTGTAGCTTACATTGACTCCTTACGGCATCTTCTGGTTCAGTCACAGATTCAGGCAAGCCAGATGGAAGAACCACTCTCTGAAAGGTGCTTACCCGCATAATGATTCGAAGAACAGCTGATGTCATTGTCCAGTGCCTCAGTCTGTAAACTGAAGGCTGTAAATCAAAGTAGCTTTTCCATTATGGGAAACAAACAAACAAACAAACAAAAAACCTAAAAACTGATTTTGAAGCTATTTTTACTTTTTTATTTCTTACCTTTGCAGCAGACAAATCTCTTTAATCTTACCATCTGCACATGTCCAATCAAATAGTCAGCCAAGGGGTATTCATCAATTAATTCACTGACTTCTACAAGACTAACTGCTTTTGTTGGGGACTGACTTAGCTCGTAATCTCTATAGTGATCTCTATCCACAGAGCCGTTTCACAATAAAGAACAACTTTTGATGCAAAACACAAATTTTTCTCAATTTGACCAAATTCAGGTAATCCGCCTTCAGATCCATGAACAACGATCATTCCTGTCCTGTAGTTGATAACCTTGCTCCAAACCTTTTTTCGTGATATGAATTTCAGAGAGATTAGGATATCTCTAGACAATCTCTCTATTCTCACAACTAGAGCTATCTATTCCTTCAAAATATCCACTGGGACTGCAGATCCACTTGACATTTCCAGCTCTGACTTCTCAAGACTTGAAGTGAGCTGGTACCCAATCATTAGCTGATGTTTTGTGGCCAGGGAGAATGGGACATTTTTGAAGCAACTGGTATGTCTAATGGCCTGTTTAAAGAAGCTACGCTTTGCTTCAAACCTGATTGTCCAATACCCCACAAGAGGACCAAACAACCTGATTATTTCAATTCAATTCAAGTTTATTTGTATACCGCTTTTTACAATACAAATCATTACAAAGCAACTTTACAGAAAATTAAGTTTCTACAATATTTAGTAGTAGCTTATAAGTGGTGACTGTCAGTTTGTGCGCGTATGACAGGATTATTCAGAAAAATTAATACAAGAAGTAGTCAGCCAGACGATGAACATTATTAACAGCAATTATTATATGATGCAGTCACACTTGTAGCTATATTTGTTAGTTCTGTTTGTTGATTCAGGGTTAGCATCATCTGAGGTCCTCTGTGGGGTCAGCATCATCTCTTCTCAGGTGTTCTGGATCCAGACTGGAGCTTGGATGTAAATCCCGTGGCAAAACAGAAAAACAAATAGAGACATCATTAGCATAGCAGCTGTTCCAACAAAGTAAAATTAATTAGTTTAACCTAAGCCAAAGAATAAGAATGCACATTTGATCAGATGCAACTACACTCACAATTTAAGAGATACATTATTTGAATGCTTGGCGAAAGAGATGCGTTTTTAATCTAGATTTAAACAGAGAGAGTGTGTCTGAACCCCGAACATTATCAGGAAGGCTATTTCAAAGTTTGGGAGACAAATGTGAAAAAGCTCTACCTCCTTTAGTGGACTTTGCTATCCTAGGAACTACCAAAAGTCCAGCGTTTTGTGACCTTAGGGAGCGTGATGGATTGTAAGATGGTATAAGGCTAGTTAAGTAAGCAGGTGCTAAACCATTTAGGGCCTTATTGTCACGCTGTCTAGTCTCTGTTTCCCTGGGTGTTCACTAGTGGGCTCCCTTCCCCTTAGGCACTTCACCATAGGCACTAGAATTCCTCTAGTCTGGTCCTGTCTTCACAGTAATTGCACTCCAGTTAATTGCACCAGGTGTAGGCAATCTATTTGTCATTAGACATTAGATACCTGTCTTTCCCTGTTGTTTGTATGGAGTCCTTACCCTTCGTGTTACCAGCGTTCTCGTCTCCCGAGATTTTCCCTTGCCTTATCATTTCCCGAGTTCCCGTTCCTTTCCTTCCTGTACCCTCTTTTGTTTTGTTTGTTTTCCTGGACTGTTTATTTGGATACCCTTATTTGATTAATAAATCTTACCTGAAATTGGATCTCTCCCTCTCCATGTGTCTCTCTGGTGCACGATCGTCACACTTATAGGTAAGTAATGATAAACTGATACAGAACTTAATAAGTAGCCAGTGCAGAGACTGTAAAATTGTAAAATTTAAAAGATTAAATATATTTTGTAAATATAAACACATTTAAATTTTGATGGCTGCAAAAAAAAATAATAATAATAATAAATAAAAAAATAAAATAAATAAAATAGAATTAAAATGAAAGTGAAAGAACACAAAATAATAAAATTAGTAAGTAACCCCTGAATTAAATTACCCCAAAATTATTTAAAAGCTTAGAATCTCTCAGCTCTAATGAATGTAAGTAATATTATTTTTGGGGCTTTATTTTTTTTTGCTCATAACTTTATAAAACAAAAATAGAAGCCATTATTTGTCACGGTTCATGAATTCACTCTCTCTTTCGTCTAGCGTGCTGGTCTGTGTGTGTGTGGGCGTGGTCACTGATCAGCGATGATCAGCAGCGCCAGCTGGTTTCAATTGTTTGTTCCTATATAAGTTCAGTAACTGGTGTTTCATGTTGTCATATCGTTGTTTCTCCCCGGTGTGCTCCCGTGCTGTTCCTGTGTCCTTTGTTCCTGCCTAGTCTTCCTGTCTTCGTCGTTCGTTCCTGGATCGTCACTCAACACTGGATTACAACTTCTTCACGAAGATTACTCACTCACCGGGATTCAAGGGATCGTCACTGGACCGAGCACCACCACCTGTTGTCGACCGAAGTCCCTGCTTCATCAGCCTTGTGTCCGCCCGCCTGTGTCTCCTGTGATCTTGCTCATTACCTGACCGTTGTGCTTTTTGTCAATAAATACGCCTTGCGTTTACATCCTGTGTCTGTCATACATTACAGAACGATCTGACCATTATGGATGTAGCAGGCGCTTCCACGTGGGACGAGTTTGTGGCTCGAAGTATCGCTAGAATGGACACCCAGGAGGAGAACATCTCCCTTAAAGGGAGGGCGGTCCAAGCGCTTGTGACGCAGGTGTCCGAGCTCACTCAGCAGACACAACAGCTACGAGTCTCCACTGCGCCACCCACACCGCCGACTCCACCCCCTCTTCCAGAGCCGCAGCCGCGGCGCGAACCGAGACTACCGACACCCGAAGGTTATTCAGGTGAACCAGAGTTTTGCAGAGCTTTTCTGACCCGATGTTCTATGCACTTTGCATTAGAGCCTCAGATGTTCAACCAAGACCGATCCAAGGTGGCGTTTGTGCTGACGCTACTCTCCGGCCGGGCGGCTCTCTGGGGAACGGCGGTGTGGGAGAATCAAGACCCATGCTGCGCCTCTTTCCAGGCACTCTCCGAGGAGATGAGGAGGGTTTTCGATCGGGCGGTGGCGGGTAGGGAGGCGGCCAGACTACTCGCCGATCTTCGCCAAGGTCACGGTTCTGTGTCGGAATATTCTATCCAGTTCCGCACCCTGGCTGCAGAGTGCCGATGGAACGAGGAGGGGCAGTGGGACAGCTTCCTGCATGGGTTGGCTGACCGTATTCAGAGGGAGATTTACATACTGGACCTTCCTACTAGTCTCAATGGACTTATCGAATTAGCACTTCAAGTAGATGCTCGGCTGAACAGAATGGGCCGTTTCCAACAAGATCATCCAGTTCGCGGCATGGAGACCCGTCGCTCTGAATTCCTGGAAATGGTCAGCCCCTCTTACGATCCGGAACCCATGCAGGCGGGTAGATCTCGGCTTTCCCGGGAGGAGAAGGAACGGCGGAGATCCCACGGACTGTGCCTTTACTGCGGGAGGGCGGGCCACTTCATCCACTTATGCCCGTTAAAAGACCAAGCCCGGTAGTGACTATTAGGCTACTATCGGGCGGGATCTCCACCGGGAAGACCTCATCCTCACCATCATCATCTACTCTCCTTCCGGTAAAACTAAGGTGGGCAACCAACACTCACGACACCCAGGCTTTATTGGATTCAGGGGCAGAAGGTAATTTTATGGATATTGAACTGGCTCACCATCTCCACATTTCTACCACCCCTCTCACATACAAAATCGCTGTCAATGCTCTTAATGGACAACAGCTCTCCAACATTACACATGCCTCTGAACCCATCACTCTCATCACGTCTGGCAACCACACTGAGACAATAACATTCCTCCTCATAAACTCACCTCTGGCACCCATCGTACTTGGTCATCCTTGGTTCACACAACACAATCCCAGAGTCGTTTGGGGGCACAATACCATTTCTATGTGGAGTAATAAGTGTCATGAGTCATGTCTGGTGTCTGCGTGTTCGTCTGTACCTGTGTCTGTTTTCCAGGAGGAGGTGGTGAATTTATCTAACGTGCCCGAAGAGTACCAGCACCTGAGAGAAGTGTTCAGTAAGTCTCGTGCTGCTTCTCTTCCTCCACATTGTCCCTATGACTGTGCTATAGACTTAGTACCAGGTGGGTCTCCGCCCAAGGGCAAGTTATATTCACTTTCTGTTCCAGAGAGGGAGGCTATGGAGAAATATATTTCTGATTCTCTAGCATCCAAATTCATTAGACCTTCCTCATCTCCAGCGGGGGCGGGGTTCTTTTTTGTGGGGAAGAAGGATGTTTCTCTGCAACCGTGCATTGATTATGAAGGGTTGAACAACATCACGGTAAAGAATACTTATCCTTTGTCGTTGATGTCTTCAGCTTTCGAACGATTGCAGGGAGCATCTATCTTTACAAAATTGGATTTACGTAACGCTTATCATTTGGTTCGCATAAGGAAGGGAGATGAATGGAAGACCGCATTTAATACCCCCAGAGGGCACTTTGAATACTTGGTTATGCCCTTCGGGCTCTCCAACTCGCCCGCGGTCTTCCAAGCACTCGTCAATGACGTGTTGAGAGATATGGTTGATCAATTCATATATGTTTACCTGGATGACATATTGATATTTTCCTCTTCTCTCCAGGAACACGTTCAGCACGTCAGACGAGTGCTTCAGAGGTTGCTAGAGTATGGGCTTTAGTCAAGGCGGAGAAATGAGTATTTCATGCACAGTCCGTCCCCTTTTTAGGGTACATCGTCTCGTCTGAGGGAGTGTGTATGGATCCTGACAAGATTAAGGCTGTGATAGATTGGCCAAGTCCAGATTCCCGGAAGCCCCTACAGAGGTTACTGGGATTCGCCAATTTTTATCGACGTTTTATTCGTAACTTCAGCCAACTAGTCGCTCCTCTGACCGCCTTGACCTCCCCCAGAACGACGTTCAGGTGGTCCGATACAGCGGAAGCTGTATTTGCCAAACTCAAGAGCCACTTCGTCTCGGCTCCCAACCTCGTTGCCCCTGATCCATCACGGCAGTTCGTGGTGGAGGTCGACGCGCCTTCGACCGGTTCTCGAAGGCGGCTCATTTTATCGCCTTGCCCAAATTACCTTCAGCCAAGGAGACAGCGGTTGCTGTCATAGATCACGTCTTTCGTTTACATGGCCTCCCGATGGACGTGGTCTCCGAGAGGGGTCCCCAATTTGTGTCCAAATTTTGGCAAGAGTTTTGTAGATTATTGGGGGCAACGGTTAGTCTCTCTTCGGGGTTTCATCCCCAAAGCAATGGTCAATCAGAGAGAGCCAACCAAGATCTGGAGAGAGTGTTGCTATGTTTGGTTTCCAAGAATCCTTCCTCTTGGAGCCAACAACTTTCTATGGTGGAGTACGCCCATAACTCGTTACCAGTGTCAGCTACGGGCCTTACTCCGTTTGAGTGTAGTTTAGGTTACCAGCCACCAGTTTTTGCCAGTACGGAATCCGAAGTCGCGGTCCCCTCCGCTCACGCCTTCGTCCAGAGGTGTCACCACACTTGGACTAGAGCCCGTGAGACTCTCCTCCAAGTGGGGGCACGCACCAAGGCCAAGGCCGATCGCCAACGGTCAAAGCCTCCCGTATACGTCGTCGGTCAAAAAGTGTGGCTTTCTACTAAGAATATTCCTCTCCGCTCCGTCTCTAATAAGCTTGCCCCAAAATGTATTGGCCCGTTTCCTGTCACCAAGATCATTAGTCCGGTGACAGTCCGCCTCAAACTTCCTCCTATGTACAGGAGAATTCACCCCGCCTTCCATGTTTCCAAAATCAAACCCGTGTTTTGGGCACCTATTAATCCACCTGTCCCAGTTCCTCCCCTGCCGCGTCTCGTAGATGGGGAACCTACTTATTTGGTTAGTTGTATTCTGGACTCGAGAAGGAGGGGACGCGGATTTCAGTACCTGGTGGACTGGGAGAGTTACGGTCCGGAGGAGAGAAGTTGGGTTCCCGCTAGAGACATTCTGGATCACTCTCTGATCGATGACTACAATCGTCAGATAAGTCCGCCAGGGAACGCCAGGAGGCGTTCCTAGGGGAGGGGGTACTGTCACGGTTCATGAATTCACTCTCTCTCTTTCGTCTAGCGTGCTGGTGTGTGTGTGTGTGGGCGTGGTCACTGATCAGCGATGATCAGCAGCGCCAGCTGGTTTCAATTGTTTGTTCCTATATAAGTTCAGTAACTGGTGTTTCATGTTGTCAGATCGTTGTTTCTCCCCGGTGTGCTCCCGTGCTGTTCCTGTGTCCTTTGTTCCTGCCTAGTCTTCCTGTCTTCGTCGTTCGTTCCTGGAACGTCACTCAACACTGGATTACAACTTTTTCACGAGGATTACTCACTCACCGGGATTCAAGTGATCGTTACTGGACCCAGCCCCACCACCTATTGTCCACCGAAGTCCTTGCGTCATCTGTCCATCAGCCTTGTGTCTGCCCGCATGTGTCTCCTGTGATCTTGCTCATTACTTGACCTTTGTGCTGTTTGTCAATAAATACGCCTTGCGTTTACTTCCTGTGTCTGTCATACGTTACATAATTTAGATTCTCCTGGTTAAAAAGAGCCCAAAATCACTATAATCTGTCATTATCTAAAGATATTCCTCATGAAGTTATAACATGCATAAAACTACACAGGAGCTTGACAAAAAAAACAAACAACAAAAAAAAGGTATCTGTAATGGCGATTTCGTTCATAACCTCATGAAACATATATCATAGAAAAAGGCACGTCATTATTTGCAGAAAATCCATCATTTAGATCCTAAGATATCTCTCATAAAGCTATAATACATAAAAATTTGTTATTACACGTAGCTGAGCAAAATATAAATGAATTAAATGATATAAAAAAAAAATCAGAGGTTGCACTCCTGCCAAACATGCAAAGATCTTGAAAAATGGCACATTCTTTTCAGAAAATTCTTCCGATTAATAATCAAAAATTTACCATAATCAGTCGATCAGATCGGTAGATATTCCTCATAAAGTACAACACATTAAACCAGACAGGGGCACATATGGCGCAGCAAAGAAAAAAAGGCCCAAAGTTTTTATTCGTAACTTCTCAAAACTTGAACATAATTGTGTCACGGCCGGGATCCAATGAGGCACGGAGATAGAACCAATTGCGAGTAAGTCTTTTATTAAGGGGTAATCCAAAAAGCATAAACAGTCCAGGCAGGGGTCAATAGGAAACATCCATCCAAAACATAAATTAAACAAGAAGACAAAGCAAGGGCACGAACTGACGGACATGAATAAACAACGACTCCGTGACACATACTAAGACAGACCAGGTTATATACACAAGGAGAGACAAACGCTAATGGGAAACTGACAGGGTGTGATGATAGGTAATTAGTGACAGCTGGGTGCAATAATTAAGCAGGGACGTGAGGAATGTGATTAATGAAGTGAAAGACACCGTGGGAAAAGAGGACATCTAGTGGACACCCAGGGAACACAACCCAGACACTGTGACAAATTGGATGTCATTATTTTCAGGAAATTCTCCTGATTAAAAAGAGTTTACCATAATCTGTCATAGATCTAAAGATATTCATCATCGAATTATAAACTCCAAGTGTGCACATTGTGTAACTTTCTCGTGGATTTTTATGCTTGTCATTTCATAACATATGCTCTGATCGTGGAAAATGTCATATCATTATTTACAGCAGATTCTCACGATTGAAATGAGTCTAAAATCAAGACAATCCATTTTGTCTTGCGTGTGTAAATAATACCGAAACCCATGAATTGAAATAAATCACTTGGAAATATCCTTTGGACACTTGGCAAGCAGAATATAAAACCTAGAACGTTTCTGTATTTTATCTTTTATATAACTTATATAAATATATATAATTAAAAAAAAAAAAATGTTGTGCCATGTACCCTAATATGTCAGAAACATCATACAGCTCAGTTAGTCGTTGTCATGTAAGTTGAAAGGTCTAATAGTAAAATAAAACAAGTGTAATTATTTAGGACTTTGACTTAACTTGAAATTCAAAACAACAATTTCTAAACTGTCAAGGACTAAGAGAAAGGCCACCTTGGTTCCAAATGCTATAACTTTTGATTACTTCATGATATCACCATAAAATGTAATTCACATACAGCACATATGTTGTAGAACATTACCAAAAAATAAATTTACTCCTGCTTTATTTATCTTGTGAGATATTGAATGCCAAATAAGAGAGATATAAAAGAAAATCCCTTGACCACGAAAATTTCTGAAAATAATACCAACCTTATCGACTCTCCTCGCTACAGTTTTTGAGTTATGAGTCATTATTTTTGTGTATGTCAAAATAGGGGTGGGCGATATCTCGATATTTAAAATATATCGAGATATTTTTTTAAAAGGATATGGATTTTGACATATCGTATATATCGATATATTGTTTATATTTAATTCTGATTCCGCCACTTTGCTTGTTTGTCTTCTCTGTGCTGTGCTCGCCCCTGCCTCCTTGATTTTGTTCCCCCTCCCCTCGCGTGTTGTCTCAGTGAACATGGCGGCGTCCTCAACCAGCCCAGAGACTACAGAACTAGTCTCAAAAAAAAGGACAACTGGCTCCATTATATGGAGATACCTCGGTTTTAAGGCGTCAGGCTTTCTACAATGCACAATTCATTACCTAGTGTCCACACTTTGTCATATGTAAAAAAATAAATCACAAATGAAATCTCTTTCCTTCTTGCTGTCCTGACTGTACTGTCACAGTAGACTGCTGTCTAGTTCACCTGTAAGCACATGCCAGTCCTGGTTAAATGGCACAGTGTTCTGTTTTGAGTGTATTTTGTTAAAAACTGTTTGTTTTGCAGAGTTCAATATAAACAAAACACTCAATAAACTGGTGTAATAGGGTTTGATGTTTTTACATTATTTGCACAATTATTGTAATCCTATTCATGTAATATTGAATTATTTCATAATTTAAAGGTACACTGTGTATGTCAGGATGAGAGACCTGTCTGTGTGTGTTTTGCTCCCTATTACCCAGTTTCTCTCTCATGTTGATTTTTAATTTGATTTCAGGTGTCTCATTAGTCCTTCGTTATCCTGTGTTTAAAAGCCTAAGTCCATTCAGTTAATGTTTGTCGGGTCTACTCGTGTTCCTGCCGTTTCCATTGTTGATTATCCCCTGTGTTTCCTGGATTAAAGACTATTATTTGTACTCCAAGTTTCTCTCTCGTTCCTCCCAGCACAGATCGTGACAGTGTAACTTTCGGCCCTCTAGCCGTTGTGCTTATTGTGGAAGAATATTGTGTCTAAATCATGATAATTGATGAATGAATGAAATCATGATAATTACTTGGATTGTTTTATGTTTATATGCATAAGAGAACTTCTTCCCATTTGATCACAAATTAAATGGGATTTTCAGACCACACTCCCACCCACTGGGCAAAATTACGTCCAGTAGACGTCTTTTTATGTCTTTGGAGACATTGAAAAGACATCCACTGAGGAGCCAGAATGAAAGTTTTTATGACGTCTTTTTTGACGTGTTCTGTACGTCTGATTTAGATGTTCACAGAACCTTCTTACAAGGTTGAAAACTAGTTCAAAAGTGGTCAGTGGAAATATTTTCAACATCATTTAAGGTTCATTTAAGCATAATTTAAACTGTTTCTGGACCAAATCAACACTCTCAGGATGCATTAGATTTAGACTCATGTTATTTCAATGTAATTTCCAGACACTGTGTTTGTCCTAAAATCAGGAAAATAAAATAATCTTTATGAAATAATGAAATAACTGATGATTGAGCATGTGGTAAAATCAACTGTAAATCAAAGACATTGAATCTCTGAAGATCTCAGCAGAAGAGGATAACTCATTCAATTCAAGTTTTAATATTTTATTAGCTAAACAAATGCAAAGCTTCCACCAAGAACAAATAATTCAAGCAAGAGTACAGCTGCCCTCAGTTACCCGGATGAATCTGTGTTATTGGCTTTTACTGGTTGTTATCAAGGGAAAACATACCTCGAAATGTCGCGACTGACCAATCAGAATCAAGTATTGCACAGAGCCGTGCAATGAGCCCCAATAATGAATTTCAACTAAAAGCAAAAAATTAGCCTTTTATTTGGTTATTTGAATATCATATTAAAACTGACTTCCTCGTGATTTTGTTCTTGATTTTCAAATGCTTCTTTGGGAAGGCTTTCAGTGTTAAAATATAAAATGAATTATAATGATAACTATTACAATACATTATAATATTTATTATTCTGTCTCATGACTGTGGCACCATTTCTACTGAAAATTAGAATAAATAAAACATTTATCAAATTGAAAAACAAAGGTAAATATCACTTGTAAGCAGAATATTTTGGAGTCATTTCCAGTCAAGCTATAATTTTACTAAATTATGAGAAAAGTGTGAAAATATTATTTGATTGTGTGAACTCCAAAAACATAATTTTCACTACTGACATTTCAATCACAGAATGGTTCTTAACACAAAACATAATTTGAGATTTTCACTTTGGAGAAGAAGGAGATGAAGAAGAAGAAGAAAAAAAAATAGGAATTACATTTTAATGTTCTATGACATGCAAAAAGAAATGTTATGATTTTCATTTTGTGTAATTCTGGATTGAACAGACACGAGGACTCTGTGGCTGCTGTTTCACTGAATACTGTAAGTATCGTCAGATTACATTGGATTGTTTAATGCTGGAACATTTTAAATGATTAATTAAATGCATCCATGGTGAAGTAATGAGTGAAAAACACATTTAAGAACCAGAAAAACCAGAAAGATTAATCAGTACAAGACTTTAACATTTTTGAGTAAATGAGACTGTTATAAGAAATAACCTCCATCAGCAGCTGCAGTGTCTCTCAGCTGTATCAGTGCAGTCACTGTGACTCTGACTGACGGAGGTTTTTGTACGACTCTTTATCACTGTGTGAACACTGGACCACTGTGGTAACTCTGACAGTAATAATCTCCTGTATCTTCAGTCTGGACTCCTCTGATGGTCAGAGAGAAATCTTTTCCAGTATTTGCTGTTCCACTGCCACTGAATCTAGATGGAGTTCCTGACTGAAGGCTGTTTATGTAATAAATGAGGAGTTTAGGAGCTTCTCCAGGTTTCTGCTGATACCAGGCTAAGTAGCTGCCATATATTCCTACATCTATGTTACACTCTATTGTAGCTGTTTGACCGAGCTGGACAGTTTTAACTTTAGGTTGAGTCAGAGTGATTCCTCTGGAGGCTGAAGAAGAGAAAATAAAGTCAGTTTGTCAGTAAATCACCTTTATAGCAGAATATTGGTATATTAAAATGGTAAAACAACAACAACAATAGCTTATTATTAATATCAAACCCTAATATTCCACCTTGGATAAAAACCCCAATGGTCCAGATGAGGATGATGATGTTGTTCATTGTTGTTGTTGTGTCTTGTGTGATGATGAAGATTGTGTTCTGTTCTGCTCTCAGTCATGAAGTGTTAAACTCACAGCTCTATAAACACTCTCAGAGCACTGAAGCATGTGCTGACGATGCAAAGAAGTGGGCAGGATTCACAACAGATTTTTGTTATAAATGTTACATGTACTTTCTTTAACAACAACACTAAATTATGCATAATGTTAAGTTACTAAACCAGCACCCCAACCATAACCATTCAGTAATAGTAATTAATATCACTTAGTATTAATTTATGTAATTACACTGCAACAACATCCCCTTTAAATAAAGTATAGCATATCAAAATATAAACTTAACATTAATTTATATTATATAACATGATATTCACGAGCGAGGACCACCATTGTGTAGAATAAAGCAGCTTTTTCTCATTATTGTACTTTACACCAGTGGCGGAGCTAGACTTTTAAAACAGGGGTGGCAAAGGGGTGGCAAGGTATTATTTTGGGGGGTCAATATACAAAGTGTTCAATTACACTAAAAATTTATTATTTTCCACAAAATGTATACAGATTAAATTAAAGTTGTTTATTTCCCAAAATGTACACAATTATATATGTATTAAGTATACAGCAAAAATAGAACAATTTGCTTGTTATCATTTACCATGAGTACACCGTTACTAATAATACAAATACTAAAGTAATACATTACGACAAAATCTGAGTATATTGAGGTCTAGCCTATTTGACAACACAAGGAAAATTGCTTAAAGACGTCTAGACATGTTATGTTAAGTGCTAATAAATTGTATGTCTACACAAAGTTACTTCAGTACATCTCTACAGTCACATCTACTATCAAGGATGCAAACACATGTATGGTCAAAAAAGAGAGAGGTTATTGAAGCCCTCGCCCCGTGGCAAATATCCAGATAATTACATAATTGTGATGAATTTAATCCTTTGTAAGTTATCATTTTGCATTGTAAGATTACAGTTAACACCTTTAAATATTACATAAATGTATTATGTATTTTTATTAAACTTAGTGAGTGAGCGTATAAATGAGCAGCAAAAAAGAATTCTTGAAAAAATCTGCACAGTAACTTTATAAAATCTAAACATGTTAATAAAAACAAATTACTATTAGTATAGCCTATAGTATATTTATATAGCCTACACTACACATAAATAATATACAATTAAATTATGCTTATTTTAAATGTATTGTGTATGCTAGGTATAAAAAATATAGGCTTCTAATAATCGTTCAGTGCGCAAAACCATGATAATATGAAACGCTTCAAAACAGAGCGCACAAAGCGCGTATGCGCATCGCGGGTGCAGAATGATGTGCTCAAAGCACAAAGTGAAGAAATGTCGAGCGCACAAAGCTGCGTGTCAGCTTAACCAATGAAAAGTGTAGCAGCAGCTGCACGCTTGTGCGTGCTGCGTAAGGTGCATTCACGTCCGCTGGGAGATTTGAGAAATGTTCGTAAAAATGAACAGTGTAATGTTTTCAGCGGGGTGGCAACAGGGGTGGCAAGGACTTCGTCAATTGCCACCCCAACTAGCCCTCTGGCTCCGCCACTGCTTTACACCATTTTGTTGCAAGTGAGTGTTTGAAATGAAGGGTGGAAATAAAAAGAATAAAACACTTTATGAAACATTATAAACAAGATGAATTACACATTGCCGTAATGATAAATCGATTTTAACTGAACAAACAAGATTGCACAATTGATATTAATGTCTGAAATCAATATTGATTCAGTTGTGAGTCAATGTCATGTTGCTATGTGAGACAGAAATACATTTTTACATAAAAAAAAAAAAAAGATTTTTTACATTGGATTTTTTTTTTTTTCAAAACCTAACTTATTTAGAGCAGTCAACAGCTGAAGTGTTTCTACTGTCAGTGTGTTGAAGTGTTTCTCTCTCTGCTGGAGTGTGTGTTCACTCGAGTGGAACAGAGGTTTTTGTACGAGTGTTTCATTAGATTGTATCACTGTGGTACACATTCGGTGGAGGAACTAAACTGGTGCTCGGTAAGGCTGTCTCTTTTAACTGTCTTTTACAAAATTATTAAAATGTTTAGATTTTAATGTTTAATTTATTGTATTGTCACATTTAGAGCTTTAAAAGAACTGAATTATATACTCAGAAAACAAATATTGTCCAAACACATTTCCATAATCTGTCTCACTTTTAGTTTTATCAGTTAATTTTATTTACAGATTTATTTTCATTACTGTTTACACTGTTCATATGAAGTTCATATTTTATTATTTATATTATACATGGAGAAATGACATCAGAATGTCAATAAAGTTACTTTTTGTAGTTCAGTCAATTATTTTGAATCTCCTTTGCTCATGCTGTGCTTCAAGAACTTACAAAATACTAAATATGTGACTGTTTAGAAAAGTTGATTCTTTGCATTTGATGTGAGATATAGTAATAAAAAAGCAGCTTGAAATATTAACATTTTTAAAAGTGTAAAAAATTATTTAACAGTGTAATAGGATTTTAGGTTCAGTTAAGACAATCTAAGAACTTTGTTGAGATTTGAGACTGTGTTCAGTGTCTTTGTACAGTGTCAGCATTCATGTATCATCGTTTCATTTTATGAGGTTTCATTTAAATGTATGTAGCGATTTTATTTAATTTGTATATTTTGTATATATCAGCTGTAGTGATGTTGAATAAGATGAATGATAAGATTGTAGTGTTTTTGCTGCACTCCTCATGTCTGCTGCTGAAGTCCTGTTGAAATGCTGTGAATGCTGCAGGGCAGAAGAGTGCTGGAGCTGCAGTGTGTTTTCTCTGTGTTTGTGAATGTGTTGTGTTTGTCTCCTGCAGCTGGTCCCACAGTGAAGCCCTCAGTGTCTCTGCTGCCGCCCTCTTCTCTGCAGATCTCTGGAGACTCAGCCGCACTGCTCTGCCTGCTCAGCTCTTACTCTCCACAGGGGGCGCTGGTGAGCTGGACACTGGACGGCTCAGAGGTCACCGAGGGGGTTGTGACCAGCGCAGAGAGTGAGCAGGACGGCCGCTACAGCCGCAGTAGTGTCCTGACCCTCAGCAAAGCACGCTGGGAAGCGGGAGAGCAGTACGTCTGCAGAGTAACACATGATGGAGCTCCTCATGAGGCCTCGTTCCACAAGAGTCGCTGTTAGTCGCTCGCAGTGCTGATGTTTCTCCAGTGAGCGCTGCTCTCTCCTGAAGATGAGCGTATCTGAGTGTCCTGTGTCAGGCAGGATTCACATGAGTCTAGTGCTGCAGCTGTAGTCATTTACAACTCAATACTGAAAGAGAGCTCTAGTGTCAAAGCACTGGCTGATCTTTCAATCTGCTGTGTTTGCTGCAACATTCAATAAAGCTTCTCAACAAACTCCATTTGTGTCTGACAACATCATTCAACTAACAGATGAAGATGCATGTAGTGTTTGTGCAGGTGTTTTTCAGAAGCTCGATCAGTAGCAGTAAATCTAGTCAAATAAAGCTCTTGGGGTTTGAACATGGTCTCTGGAGACAGAGCTGCTCTATTCTGAGAGGATCACAATCACTCCACCCTGACAATGCAAATGAGATTTTCAGCTCACACTCCCAGAGTCACTGTTTGATTGGTTACAAGATCTGGACTGAAACACACCAGTTTCACTTCTGCTGTAGACCTCATTATTAAACTCATTATTACATTTCAGGGTTTTTTTTTTTGTGGCTAACATCCTTTTTCCAATCTGTAGTCACATATTCAAAACACTATACACATTTAGCACAGCATCAGTCTGTTGTGACCAAATCTTTAGCAAAATTCATGTTGTTTTCACACAATATTCAGTTAATTAACACATTTCCAAAATGCTTACGTTTTCTTTTCACATAAGCTATACCTTATACCAAAATCATAGATCCTTCTTATCTTTTTTTTACAAATGCTTAAACACAGCATGACAGAAATGAAAACCTAATGTTACAAACTTTAAATATAGTGTAAAGCCTCTACTTCTGCAACAACATCAACTCAAAAGTATTGGAACATATCTCTATATAAAATATTGTAACAACTGATAAGCAATTTTAAGTAACAGATCACTAAAATATTTAAAAATAGCTGATTCTAGTCTCAGTTGGAAGAATATTCAGGTGTTGATGGTCGTTACATTACATCAACATAGAGTAAAAAAGACCTCTTTGAACTGGTTTTGTAGATGCAGAACAACACCGAATCAGACAGAGAAAAATGATGCCTGTGTTTCTTGTTTTTGGACTGCTTTCCCCGTTATTGACCTCTAGCCTGTTTTGGATTTTGATTTTGGATTACCCCATTAAACGCACTGCATTTGGATCTCGCGTTTCCTGTGATCAATCGTTACACTATTTAACATGCACTGTGACATTTAGTCCTTTTTATCTTATAAACTCCTTGAGATTTTAAAGTTAGTTTAATAGTATTTAAATTCAAGTTTAAAAATAGGTTTTAATTGCTTAAATTATTTCTATGAATTAGTAATATGTTATCATGTTTATTCTTGTAGAAAATAATTGTTTATTCTTTAAGAAAATAAGGGACGATCCAAATATTTGTTTTGCTTTACCTGTTTATGTAGGCTACAATTATTCAAAAATAAATAAATAAAAATAAAATGTCATTAAAAATACCATCGGCCTGAGTAAATTTGACCATTATAGAATTGTGACTTTAAAGGTTAGTGATTTAGGAGGTGAAAATACTGTGAAATTACAAATGGCATTGAATTTAAGAGCATAACGACTAATGGTTTATGAAATGTTAGCCAATAAAGCATTTTTTTAAACATAAAGTTGTGAACTAAAATATCATTTTAACCATACAGCATGTGAATAAATAAAATGCATACTTTTCATAACATTTCATTATTCATAAAATGCATAACGTTTCTGGTGTTTGGATTTGTACTTCAATATAATGAGCTCAAGTTTAAGAATAGCCCTAGACTAGTTTCTCTCTCTCTCTCTCTCTCTCTCTCTCTCTCTCTCTCTCTCTCTCTCTCTCTCTCTCTCTCTCTCTCTTTAACAGCATTAGCTCAATGAAATACGTCTTTCTTCAGGTAGAAGTAATGTTTTCCTGCTTGCTAAATGTTGGTCTCATGATCAATAAGTTTTATTCGCCTCAATCTGATTGAACACTTGAATATGAATATTAATTTGTCACACCCAGGGGCTGGCTATGCTTTAACTAAGCCACACCCCTTCTCAACTTCCACCTCGAGGAGGTCCCCAAACCCGACCCAATGGCCAAACAACACGAGAACAAGTAAGTGATAAAACAATCTTTATTTAAATATTTAAAAATAGCTTGGGGAATAGGGAAAGGGCAATTAAAACTAAACTCTGACTCGGCCCTCCAGATGGGCTATGGCCGGGAAGAGGTCAGGGAGCAAGGGGGCCACGGAGATCCGGGGCGTAGGACTCGGGCCCCGGCCTGAGTCTTAGGTATCCGTAGCGCCCTCCTTCTTCCTCCTCTTCGCTGAATACAGCTCACGGTAAGTACTGGTTCACACAGTTCGTTCTCGAGGTGCTCACTCTCTTTCTCTTCCTCCACAGGCAACGGGCTCTTTCTCTTTCTCCACAGGCAACGGCTGGGACACACAGGCACAGTTAATTCAGCTTGGTTTTGCTCTCACCTCTTCGCTGATTACAGCTCACAGTAAGTACTGGTTCACACAGTTCGTTCCTTGGGTGCTCACTCGCTTTCTCTTTCTCCACAGGCAACGGCTGGGACACACAGGCACAGTTAGTTCAGCTTGGTTCTGCTCTCACCTCTTCGCTGATTACAGCTCACAGTAAGTACTGGTTCACACAGTTCGTTCCTTGGGTGCTCACTCGCTTTCTCTTTCTCCACAGGCAGCGGCGTAAGTACAGGTTTCCTCAGTCTCTCCTCGTGTTACCCACTCTCTCTCCTTTTCTCTCCACAGGTATCAACTTGGGCACAATAGCACAGTTAGTTTGCTTTGAATGGCTCTCACCTCTGGGCTGGACACAGCGTACTGTAAGTACAGGGTTCGCTCTATTCCTCCTCGTGTTATTCACTCTCTCTCTCCTTTTCTCTCCACAGGTATCAACTTGGGCACAATAGCACAGTTAGTTTGCTTTGAATGGCTCTCACCTCTGGGCTGGACACAGCGTACTGTAAGTACAGGGTTCGCTCTATTCCTCCTCGTGTTATTCACCTCTCTCTCCTTTTCTCTCCACAGGTATCAACTTGGGCACAATAGCACAGTTAGTTTGCTTTAGATGGCTCTCACCTCTGGGCTGGACACAGCGTACTGTAAGTACAGGGTTCGCTCTATTCCTCCTCGTGTTATTCCCTCTCTCTCCTTTTCTCTCCACAGATATCAACTTGGGCACAATAGCACCGTTAGTTTGCTTTGAATGGCTCTCACCTCTGGGCTGAACACAGCGCACTGTAAGTACAGGTTTCCTCTGTTTCTCCTTGTGTTACTCACTCTCTTTCCTTTCCTCTCCACAGGTATCAACTTGGACACAAAACACAGTTACTCTGCTTTGGATGGCTTTCACCTCTGGGCTGGACACAGCGTACCGTGCTATCTCCGGAGATCTGAAGCACGCTCACAACATATACTGTACTGAACTAGGCTAGGACCAGCAATCTCCTTGTCCTCCCACGCCGAAGTGCGTGAAGGCGGGGGTTTATCTGACAGGACACACGGCAATACACAGCAGCCCACAGCAATATACAACACCACGTCAAAATTATAGGTTTTCACAGCACGAAGACTCACCCACCACACTCAGTGTACGGAAAGGACACCCGTCTTCCTTCACTTCGCTTGGTTCGGATCTGGCGATGGAATATGCGGCCTAGCTAGTGATGTCGTCGTTGTGACTACTTCAATAAGTATTCCTTCGGCTCTCCCACCACACTATATTAGGGGTAGGGCCGCCCTCCTCCTCCTGGAGAGATCTACACAACGCCAGGTCAATATACAGGGCACTTTCGACTGGCTCTTAGTACTCACATCAATGCCACTTCCAATCCCCTTTTTCACGTCGTCTCAGTTCGCCGTATAATCTGTTCACTTCTCAACCTTTAAGGTTCGCGATGTCTTCACAATCATACAATTCCAGCCTGAGGGAGAGAGAGAGTTAGACAGCTACCAGCAGCGTACCAAGACGGGCACAACCCAGTGCTTCACACACACCAAAAAGAGCTTCGCAGACTGGGAAATAACTTGGCCTTAAGTACTGCCTTGTCCAGCGTATCCTCCAATCACCAACCGCTGTCCCTAACTAGGCACAGGTGCATCGAATTCCCTGATTTTCCTTCTTACGACGCTACCGGAAGTTCCGGTGTTCTGTTTTTCCGGTCCGGGCGGAAACGCTTCCGGGCGGAACCAAACTTCCCGAATTTTGGTTCCGCCCCTAAAGATCGTCACCTTGTGACATCCTCCCCCGCCAATCCGTTCTAGTCCCTAGAACGTCCTCGGGCTGTCCACTCCCCATAGCGGGCAGGGGGTCGGCCTCGGTTCTCTCGCTGGGATCGTCTCACTGGTGAATCGGGCTCAGCTTGTTCAGGGGCTGCTTCTGGTTCTCTCGGGGCGATCGGGGGTGGTGCCACCACGGGTCTCCCTGGTACCACAGCCCAACCTTCAATCCAGGGGGCCGCTGGTACAGGTCCCGTGGGGACTTCTTCCACGGCTTCAGGGTAGTTAGGGCATGGGCGAATCATGTTCCGGTGCACCACACGGTCGGGGCCTGACTTCCCTTCTGGCCGGATGGTATAGACCGGCTGCCCCGGCCTCTGCTGCCGGCAGACTACATAAGGGGTGGCCTCCCAACGGTCACTCAGTTTCCCCTTCCCCTGCCGCCGATTATCTCTCACCAACACCCTCTCTCCTGGCAGTAGAGGGGCTTCTCTAGCAGTCCGATCATACAACCGCTTACTTTTCTCTCCTGCCGTCTGTATCCTTTTCGACACCTGCTCGTAGGCGAAATGCAAGCGCTGGTGATGGCGCCCCACCCACTCCGTTATACTTGCTTCCTCTTGGTCGGCTATCACTCCTAGGACCAGGTCAGTAGGCATTCGTATGTGTCTGCCAAACATCAGGTAAGTGGGAGCGTAACCCGTAGTACTATGTATACTGTTGTTATAGGCCTGTAGGAGGTTTGGCAAGGCACTCACCCAATCGTCCTGCCGTTGTTGGTCCAAGGTCCCCAGCAGCCCCAATAGGGTCTGATTGAATCTCTCACAGCCGCCGTTCCCCTGAGGATGATACGAAGTGGTGTGAGTTTTCGTGCAACCGTACAACTGGCATAGTTCTCTAATTACCCTGGACTCAAAGTTGGCTCCTTGATCGGAGTGCAGAAACTCCGGGCATCCGAACGTCTGGAAGACGGCCCGCCATAAAACTGTAGCGGTGGTGGTTGCAGTCTGGTCGAGGGTGGGGATAGCCCAAGCGTACTTTGTGAACAAATCCGTTATTACCAAGATGTTCTGGTAGCGGTCTCGTGGTCGGCCCAGTGTCAAGAAGTCCATAGCCATGATATGAAGGGGGGCCTTCGCATGGATGGGTACCATTGGCGCTCGGACCTCCCGTCTGGACTTAAACAATATGCATCTCGGGCAAGCTTGAATTAGGGCGTGCACCGATGCCTCTAGCCCGGGCCAAAAGAAGAATCTCCTAAGCAGGGACACGGTCCTCTCCTGTCCCTGATGCCCCAACTGGTTGTGGTACGCCGAAACTAAAGCCGTTACCTCATCTGCGGGTACCACGATCTGGCGTACTTCTTCGCCCAACTTCGGGTCACTGACCCTTCTGCACAAAACGCCATCTCTCAGCTCCAGCCTGTCCCATTGCCCCAGCAGCCTCCTCCCAGTATCCGTCTGGGCTAACCTCTCCGCTGGCGTCAGCCGTCGGCCCTGTTCCAGCCATTCTCTTACCAGCCGCACATCTTGATCCCTGGCCTGTCTCTCCCTCCACCGACGGGGATCCCATCCCCAGTTCTCAGGCACGGCCTCTTGTCTGCTGCCTGGTGCCTCTACTGCTCCTACCATATAGCCCTCCTCCGGGCTGGCCCCTCCGGGGCTTTCCGCTTCGGGCAGCCTTGAGAGGACGTCCGCGTTCGTGTGTTCACGCCCTGGTCGGTACTGTAGTTGATAGTCAAAGTTGGCCAGTTGGGCCACCCACCGCTGCTCCACGGCTCCCAGCTTCGCCGTCTGTAAGTGTACTAATGGGTTATTGTCTGTAATGATCGTCACCTTGGCACCCCAGAGGTAGTCTTTAAATTTCTCACTTAGGGCCCACTTCAACGCCAGCAGCTCCAATTTGAAAGAACTATAGTTCGCATCGTTCCTCTCGGCTGGGTGGAGGCTCCGGCTGGCGTACGCGATGACCCTCTCAACTCCGTCCTGCCGTTGAGCCAACACCGCTCCCAGCCCGAGATTGCTGGCATCTGTATACAAAAGGAATGGTTTTGTGAAATCTGCGTATGCCAAGATAGGGGCCTGTAGCAGCTCCTGCTTCAATGTCTGGAACGCCGACTCACAATTTGCATCCCAGTCTACGTTGGGCGACCCCCGGCCCCGGTTACGACCTGTGCCAACCAGCAACTGATTAAGGGGTTTAGCAATTTTTGAAAAGTCCTTTATGAAACGCCTATAGTATCCCACAAATCCTAAAAAGGATCGCACTTGCCTCACTGTCCTCGGGGCCTTCCAGTCCTTCACGGCCGATACCTTTCCAGGATCTACGGACACTCCAGCCGCACTGACCACGTGGCCCAGAAAGTTGACTTCTCTCCGTAGTAAGTGACACTTATTGGGCTGTAGTTTCAATCCGTACTTCTCCATGGCCCGAAAGACTTCCTCGAGGTGCCTCAGGTGTGAATCAAAATCTGGGGAGTAGACAATCACATCATCCAGGTAAACTAATACTGACTCCATTAACTGACCTCCCAAGCACCGCTGCATCAGCCGCTGGAAGGTGGCCGGAGCGTTACAGAGCCCGAAAGGCATCCGGTCCCATTCAAATAGTCCAAACGGGGTTGTAAAGGCAGTCTTCTCCCGGTCTGCTTCGGCCACCTGCACCTGCCAGTAGCCACTGGCCAAATCTAGGGTAGAGTACCATGCCGACTGCGTGAGGCTGGCAAGCGAATCTTCGACCCGTGGCAAAGGGAAAGCGTCTTTCTTAGTCACGAGGTTCAGCTTACGGTAGTCCACGCAGAATCTCCAAGCCCCCGTCTTCTTTTGCACCAGCACTATGGGGGCCGCCCACGGGCTGCTGCTTTCCCTAACAACTCCTTGCTTCAGCATGCCTTGCAGGAGTGTACGTACCTCGGTATACAAAGTGGGCGGAATTGGGCGATACCTCTCCCGGCTGGGCCCTGCATCCCCGGTAGGTATATGATGTTGTACCACCTGGGTGCATCCGTAGTCTTCGTCGTGGGTGGCGAACACATGCTGCCATCTCCGAAGGAGGGCCTGTAACTTCTGTGTCTGTGCTTGCTCTAAATCCTCCCCTTGTAACGACTCACCCGCCAGGTGGCTCGGCACACTCCTCTCCATACCACCCCATGGGGTGTCTACTTGTGTCAGGGCCACCTCGATGACAGTGGGGCACACCTGACGAAAACTAATATCCCTCTCTTCCCTTACTTGGTGGGATGTAACCGTTGTCAGACGGGCTAATCGTTGGTGCCGATGTAGTTGCACCGCGTATGGATGTACATTCCGTATCCTCACGGGGACTCTCCCCCGCCGGACCGTCGATAATCCTCGTGCCACTTCCACTTGTGGACAATCCACATGGGGCTCCACCAGCACCCACTCTTCTGGGCCCGCTCTTCGGGGCGGTACTCGCGCCCACACAACAGCCTCACTTTTTGCGGGGACAGACAAAGCAAAACGACACATCACTCTTCCTACCTCTTCCTGTTCCCTGCGGACTTGGCTCATTTGCACCCTTCGACAGTCAGCTACCACACACTCCCACTTGGGCCTCTCTGCAGGTGGTATCTTCGATACGGGCCTAGCCCGAAATAGCTCTTCCCAGCAATCAGCGAGGACATTCATGCCCAACAGGGCTCGATGTACACCCAGACAATGGTCTTGCACGATAATCACACCTTTCTGGGGGACCATCACTCCGTGAACCTCTAGGTCCGTCAATCGGTAGCCAATATATGGGATGTCGAGGCCGTTTGCGCCCTTCAGAGTAAGCCAGGGGGCCTCCGCCCCTGGTGCCCCTTGTTTCCCAAACACTTCTTCGGATAAACTCTCAGCAAACAACGTCACTTGGGAGCCTGTGTCTACCAGGCATTGAATCTCCTTGCCGCACACTCTCACCTTCGCCACGGGGCTACGCCCAATCATCTGGCTCCTAGAGCCATATCCTCTTCCAGGGTCTTCTCGAGGGGTCCCGGCCACACGACCCACAGTGGCCGGCCGACCTAAAAACCCCCTTCTGACGCCCTGCGGGGCCCACACTGACGGCTATAGTGACCTGGTTTGCCACAGCGGTTACAGATGGGTCGCCCTTGCTCGTCCCATTCGAAACGGGGCCGGTTAAAGTGGTTCGGGCGCCTGAACGGCTCTCGGCCTCCCTCTGAGTACACTCGGTCTCGGGGCGCCGGCCGTGGTTCCTCCCGCGCCCGTCCTTGGCGCAATTCTCCTACGAGGGCTTTAGACAGTTCAGACATCTGATCGCGGACATCTTTCAAAAGTTCAGCCTTCAGTGCTTGCTTCCAGTCAGGGCCTCCGGGTTGTGCTGGTGCTACTTCACTGACAACCGCACACACTGGGGAACCACTCACCTCAGTCTCATCACCTTCCAGGGCCAGTGCCTCTTTCTTCAGATCTTCGAACGTAAGACCCGGGTCCCTTCGAAACTGGATACGTAGGCTCTGTCTCACCGGACCCTCCTTCAACCCCAGAAGAAACTGGTCCCGCAATAGAGTCTCCCCATCTCCCAACCCGTGGTCCCGACGGGTCTGTAGTCGGGCGAATTGCTCTCGCAACCTCAGGGCGAAAGCTCTAATCGGTTGGCGGGGGCCCTGCTTACAATTGAAGAACTGGGAGCGAAGGACAGCTACGGGGGTGTGGTCACCATACTGTTCAGTGAGGAACTGGAACACGGTTTGGGCGTTGGCTCTAACGGCTTCGGGGGCGGCATGCACCTCTCGCCGCGCTTCTCCATCCAGGGAGTTTAACACAAATTGAAGCCGCTGGGCTGCACTAAGGCCCTGTAGGTCGGCCAAGTACTCTAGTTGAGCCTTCCATTCAGACAATCGTACCTCGGATTCTGTCCCCCCATATTTTTGAATCCAGGGGCTCCCCATAAAAACGGGCATGGCACGGGGTTGGGCTGAAAGCCCCGCGTTGTCGGTCATTGGACGACCTTGGTTACTCAACTCGAGGTGGAAACCCTGCCGACTACGCCAAATCTGTCACACCCAGGGGCTGGCTATGCTTTAACTAAGCCACACCCCTTCTCAACTTCCACCTCGAGGAGGTCCCCAAACCCGACCCAATGGCCAAACAACACGAGAACAAGTAAGTGATAAAACAATCTTTATTTAAATATTTAAAAATAGCTTGGGGAATAGGGAAAGGGCAATTAAAACTAAACTCTGACTCGGCCCTCCAGATGGGCTATGGCCGGGAAGAGGTCAGGGAGCAAGGGGGCCACGGAGATCCGGGGCGTAGGACTCGGGCCCCGGCCTGAGTCTTAGGTATCCGTAGCGCCCTCCTTCTTCCTCCTCTTCGCTGAATACAGCTCACGGTAAGTACTGGTTCACACAGTTCGTTCTCGAGGTGCTCACTCTCTTTCTCTTCCTCCACAGGCAACGGGCTCTTTCTCTTTCTCCACAGGCAACGGCTGGGACACACAGGCACAGTTAATTCAGCTTGGTTTTGCTCTCACCTCTTCGCTGATTACAGCTCACAGTAAGTACTGGTTCACACAGTTCGTTCCTTGGGTGCTCACTCGCTTTCTCTTTCTCCACAGGCAACGGCTGGGACACACAGGCACAGTTAGTTCAGCTTGGTTCTGCTCTCACCTCTTCGCTGATTACAGCTCACAGTAAGTACTGGTTCACACAGTTCGTTCCTTGGGTGCTCACTCGCTTTCTCTTTCTCCACAGGCAGCGGCGTAAGTACAGGTTTCCTCAGTCTCTCCTCGTGTTACCCACTCTCTCTCCTTTTCTCTCCACAGGTATCAACTTGGGCACAATAGCACAGTTAGTTTGCTTTGAATGGCTCTCACCTCTGGGCTGGACACAGCGTACTGTAAGTACAGGGTTCGCTCTATTCCTCCTCGTGTTATTCACTCTCTCTCTCCTTTTCTCTCCACAGGTATCAACTTGGGCACAATAGCACAGTTAGTTTGCTTTGAATGGCTCTCACCTCTGGGCTGGACACAGCGTACTGTAAGTACAGGGTTCGCTCTATTCCTCCTCGTGTTATTCACCTCTCTCTCCTTTTCTCTCCACAGGTATCAACTTGGGCACAATAGCACAGTTAGTTTGCTTTAGATGGCTCTCACCTCTGGGCTGGACACAGCGTACTGTAAGTACAGGGTTCGCTCTATTCCTCCTCGTGTTATTCCCTCTCTCTCCTTTTCTCTCCACAGATATCAACTTGGGCACAATAGCACCGTTAGTTTGCTTTGAATGGCTCTCACCTCTGGGCTGAACACAGCGCACTGTAAGTACAGGTTTCCTCTGTTTCTCCTTGTGTTACTCACTCTCTTTCCTTTCCTCTCCACAGGTATCAACTTGGACACAAAACACAGTTACTCTGCTTTGGATGGCTTTCACCTCTGGGCTGGACACAGCGTACCGTGCTATCTCCGGAGATCTGAAGCACGCTCACAACATATACTGTACTGAACTAGGCTAGGACCAGCAATCTCCTTGTCCTCCCACGCCGAAGTGCGTGAAGGCGGGGGTTTATCTGACAGGACACACGGCAATACACAGCAGCCCACAGCAATATACAACACCACGTCAAAATTATAGGTTTTCACAGCACGAAGACTCACCCACCACACTCAGTGTACGGAAAGGACACCCGTCTTCCTTCACTTCGCTTGGTTCGGATCTGGCGATGGAATATGCGGCCTAGCTAGTGATGTCGTCGTTGTGACTACTTCAATAAGTATTCCTTCGGCTCTCCCACCACACTATATTAGGGGTAGGGCCGCCCTCCTCCTCCTGGAGAGATCTACACAACGCCAGGTCAATATACAGGGCACTTTCGACTGGCTCTTAGTACTCACATCAATGCCACTTCCAATCCCCTTTTTCACGTCGTCTCAGTTCGCCGTATAATCTGTTCACTTCTCAACCTTTAAGGTTCGCGATGTCTTCACAATCATACAATTCCAGCCTGAGGGAGAGAGAGAGTTAGACAGCTACCAGCAGCGTACCAAGACGGGCACAACCCAGTGCTTCACACACACCAAAAAGAGCTTCGCAGACTGGGAAATAACTTGGCCTTAAGTACTGCCTTGTCCAGCGTATCCTCCAATCACCAACCGCTGTCCCTAACTAGGCACAGGTGCATCGAATTCCCTGATTTTCCTTCTTACGACGCTACCGGAAGTTCCGGTGTTCTGTTTTTCCGGTCCGGGCGGAAACGCTTCCGGGCGGAACCAAACTTCCCGAATTTTGGTTCCGCCCCTAAAGATCGTCACCTTGTGACAAATTCACATTTTGCATATGTATTACAACGTAAATTATTTTTTACATGCAATTATCCAAAATAAAACCAAACAAGATTTGTAATGAAGATAAAACAAATAAGAATAAATGCTGCACATCTACCATCACATGTGCAGTGCAAAAAATTGCACATATTTTACACACCTGCATTTAAATGCAGCTGCTTTTTTTTTATTAAATTATATGAAAGCAAGTAGGGCTGGGTGATAAATCGATTTTATCCATTAACTCGAATTTGTAATTTACATTGGTTTGTTTGAATGAAAATCGGATTTCTTTTTAACATCCACCGACGAACCACTCAGGCTCCCTTAGTTCCGAGTTGCTCAACCCTCCCCGCGGGTCTGAGACAGAGACACGCCGCCGAGCAAAGGATGAGTGGAGCGGGGTGATTCTGACTGGAGCCACGAGAGGATATTAAGAGTCTGAGCGTCGCAGTTTTCACTCGCTCCAAGCGCGAACCATCACGAGTACAATTCATGCCAACAGCCCGTAATATAACTGCATATTCAGCAAGAATTCATGTGAAACATATTTAGCTATGGCTTGATCAGGTTATAATGACTGCAAGAGTCGAGCGGGATGTTAAAGGAGTTTGTCTGTTTCTTTTACTGATTATTTTCGGGTTAAAGCATGATTTAAACAGATAAAGCACATTCACACGCTATCGTTTTAGCAATAATGCATTCAAACAAATGTAATCTTACAGTGCTATTTTCTGTAGGCTATCTGATTTTGAAATCTTGAAGAAATTCATCGATCTGTTTAGATAAAATAACTGACGAAAATGTACTGTTATTTTCCTCACAAACAATTTTCACAGCATAAAGCAGCAATTAAAGATTTAATGCTTACAATGTTATTAGTTTGGCATGTGATAGGGAAAAAAGGTTACACAATAGCCTAAGTCACTTTGAAACTCTCCTGTTATTTTTTTTAAATTTTTTTTAATAGGCTACTTTATGAACATAACATTTCAAACATACTGAAATTCTTTATCCATGGATGGAAGGCGGAGCGTGTTTCTGGTATCAGTGAGCGCTGAGCTGATGCTCAGAGCGGGGAGGAGAAGTTGTTACTGCTCATAGACTCTGCTGCGAGTGAGAGATGTTTCACCCAACGAAATGAAGACGACCGCGGCTGCACAAGCACAGCACATCCGCCAAAAGCAACCTGCATCAATGCTCATTGCTCGGCTCGCCAAGCTTTACTTTTGTAGGTCGCATGGCAGTAAATAATACGATGATATGACCATGCAGTCAATACAGATATTTAATAAAAACATTAAAAACAAGCAGGGCTGTAACATAACCCATTAAAAAATGCACGCCAGGTCTACACCGGACCAGGGCCGGCAGATGGCGCCCCAGGCGGCCGCCTGTGTCGCCTGTCGGCAAAGCCGGCCCTGCACCGGACACAAGTGGCGTGATCTGACAAAAGACAGCAGAACACAGTGATGGATACACTGGACACGATCCCCATTAGTGAATTGATGCTCCTTCTGTTTATGACGAAATGTACTGACACTGTGTTCAGATGATTTGACACTGTAGTGTGATGTCATCAAGTTTAGACACACTTTTCGCAGGACAACTCTTGCGTCCGGTGTAGACACAGACAGTGACTGCTCTATTTACAAACTTTACAAAGTTCCCAGCGGCAATTGATGTCAAATAGACATCAAATTGACGTCAAACATATTCATCAAAGAATTGGTCAAAAATGCAAATCAAATCGATGTCAGGTTTTGACATTAAATTGACTCAAGTTTTGACATTCATTTGCATTTTTTTAAACATTTTTTAACACATTGATGTCCTATTCTAGACCACAAGAATAATGACAAAACAGTATTAAATGCAAGATGTGTTTTATTAAATCCACTGGTTTATATCAGAATTTTGTAAATTTTCCATAAATTAACATGTAGTTGTAATACTGTATATACAGTACTTGGTATTACAATTTAATTTAGCTGACACTTTCATCCACAGTGACTTACAATTGCTATATATTTCAGAGTTCACACGCCTCTGGAGCAACTAGGGGTTAAGTATCTTGCTCAGGAACACATTGGTGTCTCACAGTGGATTCGAACCCAGGTGTCACACACCTGGACTCATTTTGTGTGTTTTTTGCCCCTGTGACCCAGTTTCTGTCTCTATGTGGTTTGATTAGTTCCCAGGTGTGTCTAGTCTTTTCCGCATGTGTTCCATGTCCCTGTTAATTTAGTCATTCCATCCACCTGTGTTTTGCCTATTATCCCCTGTATAAATGCCTTGTCCTTTCAGTTCTGTTTTGTCGGGTCAACTTGTCAACTAGTCTAAATGTCAACTTGTCTACTTGTCACCTGTTACTTGCCACTTGCCTCTTGCCACCTGTTATTTACGACTTACCTTGTTTATGTTTTATTTAATAAATCCTTGTTTCGTTTATCCCTCGGCTCCGTGTTCCTTCCAGCAGCATAAGCCGTGACAGAAGACCCGACCTGAAAAAGTTAAAAACTGCGTGTTTTCCCTCCGTTTTGTTTTCCGTTTTTTTTCACAGTCTTTTTTCTTTCCGTAGTGTTTCATGGATCCCCTCTATCGCCCCGAATACCTCCTCCTCCTGCTGGAGCAGGAGGGACTGTCTCTCGAGGACCATACCAGACGGTTTCTCTGGCTAGCTAATGCCACCAGCTACCCGGACCACGCGCTCTGCACCTTTTATCACGCCAGCCTGAACCCTAGGTGCAGAGCGTTGTCGCCCGAAGATGGTCCTCGGGAGGATGTCGCCGCATTTATAGAGTGGAATCTGGTGAGAAATGGGTCCCCTCTCACGGTCGGCCCAATGGAGGATCTCGCCAGGTCCACTCTGGACCCAGAGCCCAGCCTACAATCTCCCCACGGTACGAGGCATAAGCCCGAGCCCACCGATGACGGAGAGCCAGAGAGCATCCCGTCAGACCAGGTGCGAGAGCCGGCGACACTGCCCACCACGAGGGAGCAAAATTTGGAGCGCCAAATGGGTCAAAATGAGGGGGGTTCCAATTCACCTATGCCAGATCCTCTGTTAAGCCCAGGAAGGGCTCCTGATCTTCCGTTAAGCCCAGGACGGGCTCCTGATCCTCCTGTAAGCCCAGGATGGGCTCCTGATCCTCTATTAAACCCAGGACGGGCTCCTGATCCTCCTGTAAGCCCAGGACGGGCTCCTGATCCTCTGTTAAGCCCAGGAAGGGCTCCTGATTCCCCGTTAAGCCCAGGACGGGCTCCTGTTCCCCCGTTAAGCCCAGGACGGGCTCCTGATCCTCCTTTAAGCCCAGGACGGGCTCCTGATCCTCCGTTAAGCCCAGGACGGGCTCCTGATCCTCCTGTAAGCCCAGGACGGGCTCCTGATCCTCCTGTAAGCCCAGGACGGGCTCCTGATCCTCTGTTAAGCCCAGGAAGGGCTCCTGATTCCCCGTTAAGCCCAGGACGGGCTCCTGTTCCCCCGTTAAGCCCAGGACGGGCTCCTGATCCTCCTTTAAGCCCAGGACGGGCTCCTGATCCTCCTTTAAGCCCAGGACGGGCTCCTGATCCTCCTTTAAGCCCAGGACGGGCTCCTGATCCTCCGTTAAGCCCAGGACGGGCTCCTGATCCTCCGTTAAGCCCAGGACGGGCTCCTGATCTTCCGTTAAGCCCAGGAAGGGCTCCTGATCTTCCGTTAAGCCCAGGAAGGCCTCCTGATCTTCCGTTAAGCCCAGGACGGGGCTCCTGAACCCCCGTTAAGCCCAGGACGGGCTCCTGATCCTCCGTTAAGCCCAGGACGGGCTCCAGCCCCAGAGCTTACTCCAATGCCTGCTCCTCCAAAATTTCCACCCTCCCACCCACTCCTGCCTCCTCCTCCGCTGTCGTCTGGCTGCCCCTCTGCTCGCCCTCAGCCTACCATTGTGGTGCGAGCTCAGCGGGACCGCCATCCTCCAGCGACGCCTTGGTCGGCGTCTCCCTCACCTCCGCCTCCAGTCTCTGAGGCCTGGACTCCGCCTCGGCCCGTTGACCCGTCGGCTCTACCATGGCTCCTAGCTCCTTCCTCTCCGCCGTGGCCCGGCAGTCCGCAGGCTCTGCCTGGCTCCCTCTTCCCTCCGGCTCCGCCTTGGTTTGGCGTCATCCATCCTATGCCTCGGGACTCCACTCCTCCGGCTTCGCCTCATCCCTCCGTCCCTCCGGCTCCGTCAGGCTCCTTCATCCCCTCGGCTACACCTCAGTCCTCGGTCACTCTGGCCTCACCGCGGCCTTCCGGATCCACATCGCCGCGTCAGTCACCAGAGCCATCAGTTCCGCCTAGGACCTCCGGCTCCTCCCCGTCACCCTGGCTCTTCGGCTCTCCGTCTCCGCCTCGGGCTCCTCCTCCACTTGCTCCATTGCTGTGGGTCGAGTCCCTGGAGTCGGTGAACATTCCTCCTCCATGGCTCCTTCCTCCGTCGGCCCCACCTTGGGCCGTTATGGCTGTGGCCTGGGTCCTGCTGGGTACCTCCTGCTTCAGATCCTTCCTGTCTCCTCCCTGGCTCCTCCCTCCGTCATCTCCTCCCTGGCTCCTTCCTCTGTAGTCCCTGTCTGCTGGCCCCTCCTGGGAGGCTGTCCTCCACCGGAACCTCCTCCCTAGTTCCCACCCACGCCTCCCTTTGTTGTTTCTATGGTGCGAGGACGCACCTACCGGGAGGGGGGAGTACTGTCACACACCTGGACTCATTTTGTGTGTTTTTTGCCCCTGTGACCCAGTTTCTGTCTCTATGTGGTTTGATTAGTTCCCAGGTGTGTCTAGTCTTTTCCGCATGTGTTCCATGTCCCTGTTAATTTAGTCATTCCATCCACCTGTGTTTTGCCTATTATCCCCTGTATAAATGCCTTGTCCTTTCAGTTCTGTTTTGTCGGGTCAACTTGTCAACTAGTCTAAATGTCAACTTGTCTACTTGTCACCTGTTACTTGCCACTTGCCTCTTGCCACCTGTTATTTACGACTTACCTTGTTTATGTTTTATTTAATAAATCCTTGTTTCGTTTATCCCTCGGCTCCGTGTTCCTTCCAGCAGCATAAGCCGTGACACCAGGTCTCTCACACCAAAGGCATGTGTCTTATCCACTGTGCAAACACTTACTTAATGTGGGGTTACAGCAAAAATGCTGCATAATTTTTTATTTTATTTGTAATTAAGCAAATCAGTATATTTTTGGTAAAATATAATATATTCACCTCTTTCACTATCAGTAATTTATGCCTACATGTTTATTTTATAAATAGTTCTCTTACGAGAGTTCTCTCGTACTGCGCCTTAGCTAAGACGCTACGGGAAAAGTCTCTTTTCACGAAATACTGAAGCAAAAAATTATCCTTAATTTTGAATTTTTGTAAAGCGCATTTGCAGCAGTACACAGCCATAGGCGAGACGGCTCGCTCGCTCATTGGCTGCTCTGCGGCAAGTGCACAGCCTATCGAGCGCAGGCTGATGCCATATCAGACCAATAAGGGCGCTTTGCGCCCTTCACGCCACTTCCCGCCGAAACGGGTGTGGCCCAACCTTATAAAAGGAGCTCGAAAAGGCTGACTCGCCTGATTTTTCATCTCTTCAGCGAAGCTCATGCATCGCTGGATCACGAAGGAAG
>NC_081797.1:21731227-21813149 GCF_963082965.1 Carassius carassius | reverse complement strand
CAAGCGCTGTCTGATAGGCATCTCAGCGGGACGAGCCACTTCTGAAGCTGCTGGCCTTCGCCGCCTTCCACTGCCGTTCCTGCTGCACTCTCCGGGGCACATATCCTTTCAATTCTGTTATATCCAACTGTTCTTTATGCGTGTGTGTGTGTTCGCCCTGCGACACACACTCGTAAAAGAGCTTGCGTCTTTTTTAAGATGCCTTCCTGCGGCTCGTCAGAGCCCCACTCAGCGAGGGAGACCGGTACGTCATCTGTGTCTCCAGCCTGGGTGAAGATCATGCAGCGCTCGCGCTCGCTGACGCTGGATGCCCTCACTGCGAGCTGTTGCCATGGTGACTCTGAGGACTCGCTTGGCCTTTTTCTCTGAGCCTGCATTCTCCGCTGCGCTGAGGCGCCGTAAAAGCGCCGCTTCCAGCGGATTCCGGAACCGTCTTCAGCTCAACCGAGCTCGCCGGTTCTCCCTAGAGGACACGCGCTCTCTGCTAGCTTCGGGCAGTGAGGGCTGGGCGAGCTCCGAGGATCTCGCACCTTCTGCTCAGAAGCCCAGCAAACGAGCTGACATCGAGAAGGAGCCGAGGCGAGTGCTCACGCTGGCCGCGACGAGTCTCGTTCTCGAGTGGTCTGCACCGGCGCCCCTCCTCTCTTACCCGGCTGGATGGTAGTTTCCTTTCGGATGAGCGTACTTCTCTAAGCCCGCCTCATTTCTTCCTGAGCTTCACGAAGAGGTGGCAAAGGCTTGGAACGCTCCATATTCAGCGCGAACTCGTTCGTCTGTCTCACTAGCATTCTCTACACTGGATGATGCTAAAAACAGGAACTACCAGTCACTTCCGCCGTTGGAACAGGCGATAGCGACGCACCTTCGGAGGACGAAATCGGTGTTGCCATCTAAAGCCTGCTGCATGACGTCACCTCTGCTTGCGTGAATCTTTTCTGCTGCTGAGCAGGCTGCGTCTGCACCACACACGATAGCTGCTTCATCGAAGCGCCGGTGTACGAGTTCCGCTGTGGCCGAGCTCTCACCCAAGCGCGCCGCTGTTTCAGTTCCAGGAATTGTGACTGTCTCAGCGTTTTCTGCAACGCGCAAGCCTGCACGGTTGCCCGCTTGCCTGCACACAAAAGCCGTTATCACAACAGCTTCAGCAACGCAGCTCGAGACCCCCGTTCTCGCTCTACCGGCCGTCAACCCATGCCGCGGGGACCGCAGCAGAGGATTACGGTGAGGCCGGGAGCCCCGAAGCCGTCCTAGGAAAGTGCTGGTGTACGAGTCGCCGCGTCCGAACTCTCACCTAAGCGCGCCACTGTTTCAGTTCCAGGGATTGTGACTGTTTCAGCGTCTTTTGCAATGCGCAAGCCTGTACGGTTGCCCGCTTGCCTGCACACAAAAACCGTTATCACGGCTACCCAGATATTTCTCAAAAGAGGTGTAATTTCTGGTGTCCCGGCCACGGCCGATGGTGCTATAAATGTAGTGACGATGCCCACTGCTCAGTGCCCATCTCCACATATAAGCACAGCCCTTCACACAGGGCTCGCGCCCATAAAAGCGACTCAGTCGATCGCGCGCACTGCATAGTAAACGTGCCCACTCCTCAGTGCCCACAATCACTATGTCACACGCATCATGTGGTTTCTGTAAAAACGAAACCCGTGCACGTTCGTCCGGCCACGGCTGATGGTGCTATAAATGTAGTGACGATGCCCACTCCTCAGTGCCCATCTCCACATGTAGAGATATGAGATCGTGGATCGTGGCTATGATGAGCGTGGTTTCTGTAAAAACGAAACCCGTGCACGTACGCTCTGCCCTGGCAGACAGCGAGTCGAAAGCAGTAAATGTGCACACTTGCAGCCCACAGTTACTCGCAGACATCACAAGTCCCACGGGTTGAGGAGGAGCGATCTGCCCGCTGTGATCAGCGCGCTCCCCGCCTCAAATGCCACGGGCGTAAAGCCCATGTTACAGCACACCGAAGCGCCGCCGTTGCCCAGTCAACAGAGCGCGCTTCGCATCCAGCCCTTAGCCATTCATGCAGATGCATGTTCAGCACTTCCAGGGTTTCCGGATTGGGTGCTAGGTATTATAAGGAGAGGCTACTCGCTACAGTTTTTTCGACACCCTCCGCGCTTTTTAGTGCGCGTCGAAACCACGGTCAAAACCAAAGTAGCACACATACTTCGGGCCGAAATATCAAAACTGTTGAGCAAAGGGGCTGTAGAGCTCAAAGCGAGGGGGGGCTGTACAGCAGATGCTTTCTAGTGCCCAAGAGGGACGAGGGTCTCAGGCCCATACTGGATCTAAGACAGCTGAACAAGGCATTGGTGAAACGCAGTTTCGGAATGCTTACGACCAGGAAGCTCCTCGCGCATATTCGCAGAGGAGACTGGTTCATATCAATAGATCTAAAGGACACGTATTTTCAAATACAGATAGCGTCAAGTCACAGGCGATATTTCAGATTCGCCTTCGAGGGCCAGGCATACCAGTTTACAGTCCTGCCGTTCGGCGTGTCCGTAGCTCCTTGTACGTGTGCTGAACTATTTGGACGACTGGCTGATTCGGGCTCAATCACGAGCGGAGCTCGTGGAGCACAGGGCCGTTTTACTCGATCACCTCGAGAAACTCGGTCTCAGTGTCAACTGGACGAAGAGTTCGCTGAACCCCAGTCAGACGATACTGTTTTTGGGTTTAGCTCTGGACTCACGTTCCATGACGCGTGGCTGTCACCACAGCGCGCGTTGGACATTCAGCGCGCGGCGAGTTCTCTCCGCTGCGGCGCGACCGTTTCGCTCAGAGAATGTCAGAAGATGCTGGGTCTCATGGCCTCAGCATCTATGGTTCTGCAGTTGGGCCTGCTCCGCATGCGCTCCCTGCAGTTCTGGCTGAAATCGCGGGTATCTGGTCGACTGCGTCTCAAGGTCAATCAGGGCTGCGTTACAGCTCTGAAACCCTGGACAGCAAACGGCTGGTACCAATCAGGTGTAAACCTGGGGACTTCCTCGAAAGTGAAGATGGTGTCGACGGACGCCTCCACTTCGGGATGGGGAGCGCTGCTCGAGGGAAGACCGTCCTTTGGCCTGTGGTCAGAACGGGAAAAGCTCCAACATACCAACTGTCTGGAAATGCTGGCAGTGGAGAACGCGCTGACGCGTTTTTGTCCCCGAATCAAGGGCCGCCACGTCTTAGTCCGTTCGGACAACATGTCTGTGGTGTCCTGCATAAATCGCCAGGGCGGTCTCGGGTCCCGAAACCTGTGCAGGCTGAAGGAAAGCATCCTGGTTTGGGCTCAGCGCAACTTGCGCTCGCTGAGGGCAGTTCATGTTCCTGGGCTACAGAATCTGGGTCCAGTCAGGCTGTCCAGAAGCAACATTCCCTCGGGCGAATGGTCTCTACACCCGCAAACAGTCCAGCTGTTGTGGGAGAGATTTGGCAGGGCGGAGTTATGTGGCGGCCATCGCAGCGTTTTCTGAAACAGCGCTCGGTCAGTCAATAGGAAGGAACGATTTGGTCATCCGCTTCCTTAGAGGAGCTAGGAGGCTGAATCCTCCCAGACTTCCGTCAGTCCCTATATGGGACCTCGCGGCGGTTTTGGAGGCCATGAAAAGTCCCCCTTTTGAGCCTATCCAATCGATTAGCCTCCAGCATCTGTCGTTCAAGATGGTATTCTTGTTGGCTCTCGCTTCAGTGTAGCGTGTGGGTGACCTGCACGCGCTCTCGGTGAGCCAGTCGTGCTTGAAGTTTGGGCCTAATGACTCAAACCTAGACACAGTTATGTGCCAAAGTCCCTCAACACGCCGTTTCGGGCTCAGGTTATTGCCCTGTCTGCCCTGTCGGTGTCAGGAGAGGATGGAGACTCGAGTCTTCTTTGCCCTGTTAGGGTTTTAAGAGCTTATGTGTCTCGCTCCGCCGTCTTTCGACAGACTGAGCAGCTGTTTGTCTCGTTCAGTGGATGTTCCAAGGGAATGGCTTTTTCGAGACAGACTCTATCCAGATGGATAGTTGACGCCATAGCGTTGGCTTACGATTACATAGCGGGGCGTCGCCTCGTCGTGGGCGTGGTCTACTGGGATCTCCTTGCAGGATATATGTATGGCGGCAGGTTGGGCCTCGCCGTCTACATTTATCAGGTTCTATAACCTGGAGGTTCTCGCTTTGCAAGCAAGGCTGCTGTCGGTATAGCCTAATCAGGGCCCTGATGGGAATTCTGAGTTCGTGAGCGGTATACGCTGCCGACTGTTATATGGGCAGTATTGCGTAAGACCCGCATTGCCACATTGGTCAGGCCTTGCCTCGACTGTGTGATGATTGTATTGCCGCATCTACGGGTGCTGCTAGATATGGGACGGAGGGCTCCCCCCCTCTCCTGTCCTTGGCTCTCTGTGAGTCCCTCGGGTGACTGGGCACTGTAAATCCTGGGCGTTGCTTCAGGTTTATTGGGGTGTGATCCCTGCGCGCACGGCGTTTTACATGGGGTTCCCGTAGTGTCTTAGCTAAGACGCAGTATGAGAGAACTCTCGTAAGAGAACGTACTCGGTTACTAACGTAACCTCGGTTCTCTCTAAAAGAGGGAACGAGTACTGCATTCTCTGCCGTGCGTACGATTCACTCTGGTTCGCTTCGGCGATGAAATAAATCAGGTGAGTCAGCCTTTTCGAGCTCCTTTTATAAGGTTGGGCCACACCCGTTTCGGCGGCAAGTGGCGTGAAGGGCGCGAAGCGCCCTTATTGGTCTGATTTGGCATCAGCCTGCGCTCGATAGGCTGTGCTCTTGCCGCAGAGCAGCCAATGAGCGAGCGAGCCGTCTCGCCTATGGCTGTGTACTGCTGCAAATGCGCTTTACAAAAATTCAAAATTAAGGATAATTTTTTGCTTCAGTATTTCGTGAAAAGAGACTTTTCCCGTAGCGTCTTAGCTAAGACGCAGTACTCGTTCCCTCTTCTAGAGAGAACAGAGGTTACATTAGTAACCAAGTACGTTTTTTTTGTTCCTGTTGTTTATATGTTTTTAACCACAGAAGTTAAAGAAGTCCCAGAAGTTAAAAGTCATGCAGAAATGAAACAACATATGATTTAAAACATATGCCGAATGGATGCATTTTGAAAAAAAAAAAATTCTTTGATGACAATGTTTGACGTCAAACTATTAGGCGCCGTGTAGGATTTAAATCAAACTTCGCTTATCAATACATACATAAAACACGTGCATATACACCTATAAATTACTCAAATATACATGCATACTACTGGATCTTCAAAAATACATATGTAAAATACATGTGAACACTAATATGAAATCGATACCAATACATATAATGTTAGCAATGTATGCATACACACTTGTGAATAACTTGCGTATACATATAAACTTGATCCGTGCATATACACCTATTAAACACTCGGAAATACATATAAACTCGCTGCATACAAACACACCCGCACATACTCGCACATACATATAAACTTGATCCATGCATATACACCTATTAAACCCTCGCACATACATATAAACTCGATGAGCACATACACATCCATAAAACACTCGCGCATAAACAATAATATTTACTAATGTATACAGTTCAGATAAGAAAAACATATGCATTATTTGTGTACATATATATATATATATATATATGCGAGTGATTTCATATGTAGATGTGCGTGAATTTTAAGTGTAAACGGAAGGCGTTTCAATGTAAAAGGAAGTCGTTTAAGCGTGAACGGAAGTAACCGCATTTGCAATCATGGACAGGGATCTGTGTCATTCCTAATCCTAAACTGGAATATTAAGATTCTTAATCAAATTTTTTTTGCCCAAAACTGATGCAATTAGTAGATAAAATGTACTATATAGTTAAAAAAGGTTGTAAAATGTCTTTATACACTTTGTTTTTGTCTTTAATCATATACTTCATTGTGGTGCACTTTGAGATGAATTATCCGCAGACCATGATCTTTTTTACAATACCCTTTATTCACGAAACATGTTTTATTAGGTTGTGCTTGATTTCATTACCTTTGATTATCTTGATTTCAAAAGTGTGGATTTCAGGAACAGAATGTAGTAAAACTTTAAAACTGGTTAATAATACAACATTTGTATCAAATAGGCTACAAAAGGGGTTGTTTTTTTTTTTTTTGCATATCATGTTTAACTATTACACTGATAAAGTCCACATCCACCATCCCCTGCATCAGATAATAAAAAACTAAAGTTAAGTCTGAGAATGTTTACCCATGTCTTCCTGTATATGTGCAATAGTGGCTCATATATAACTTGAGAAAATGTAAGTCTCCCCCATTAGAAGAGCTTCTGCAAACTAGGAACAAAATAACAGGCAGAAGTGCAAGTGTCAAACTCTGCTGATTTGTAACATATACATTAATTACAAACAAACAGCTTGAACATGAACTGTAGGCTCTCATGCACTTCCATGTGAAACCTTTTTTAAGGAGAAAAAAATGTAAATAATTGTTACTGCATACGAGTCTTTATATATAGTTCTTTATTCTCAATGACACCAAATATCTCAGACACTGAACATTTCAGAACACCGGCGAGTTCAAGGACCATGATGCAGAAAAGTGAGACATGTTCCTGGGACAACATCTTTGTTGTCCCTGGAACAACATTGTGATTAACCAATCAGATTTGAAGAACCAGTTTGTAGATTTTGTGAAGTTTACGCTTAAAATCACTGTTTGGTGCTTGTACGTCATTGTCATTCATCTATAATTTCCTCTGATTTTAGGGATTAAAATCAAAATTAGGGATTTTAAGGTTAGGTTTAGGTGTAGGGATATGGTCAAGAATATATTTTTGGAGTAAAATGTTGTTTCAGGGTCAACAAAATATGTTGACCTAGGAACACATCTAACTCAGCAAAATCAGGACATGCGACCATGATATCACACTCGCCAGCAGTAAGTTAATTGGCAGTTTCAATGTAGAAAAAGGTGAGAATTTCACAATTTCACTTCTATGCAATCTACAAGAAATACCTTCCAAAAAGCTATACAAATTACACAGAGAGAGAGAGTAAAATGTCCTGCCTCTAGTTAAAAAATATAAAATGTGTCCCCAACTAAGTCCCAGCCCATGCTTGTCATGTGACAACACACCCACAATAGATTTGTATGACACATGGATCACTTTTATTTTATTTTTACTGTTTTATTCAAAATATTTGCAAACATACTCACTATATTATGAAATCTATGATATTCCGATTCTGAAATATGTGCAAATAGCTTAAACACTTATATATATAAAATTATTATATATATAATTCTGAAAATGGCTAAGCTCACTAGTGGGACTGGGACTTAGTCGGGAACACATTTTATATTTTTTAACTAGAGGCAGTTAAACTCTCTCTCTCTCTGTGTGTGTGTGTGTGTGTGTGTGTGTAACTTGCATAGCGTTTGGAAGGTATTTCATGAAGATTGCATAGAAGTGAAATTCTCACCTTTTTCTAGATCGAAGCCTTACAGCTGGCGAGTGTGATATCATGGTTCGTGAACTTCGCCGGTGGATGATGTTGGCATGGTTTGCGTGTTATTTATGCTTTGTATGCCAGGGCTCGAAGGCCGAAACAAAGTGTGCGATTCAGAGTGTGTTTCTGACTGCAGGTGAGCAGGCAACACATTCGATTAAACTGATGGTAATTGATCTTATAATAGTGGGCGAAGAAAGAACATTCTGCAAAACGCTTCAGGTGTAGCACGATCCCTGTCTATGATTGCAAATGCGGTAAACAAGTTACTTCCGTTCACGCTTAAACGACTTCCTTTTACACTGAAACGCCTTCCGTTTACACTGAAATGCCTTCAGTTTACACTGAAAATTCACGCACATCCACATATGAAATCACTCGCATATATATGTACACAAATAATGCATGTTTTTTTTTTATCTGAACTGTATACGTTAGTAAATGTTATTGTTTATGTATGCGCGAGTGTTTGTATGCAGCGAGTTTATATGTATGTGCGAGTGTTTAATAGGTGTATATGCATGGATCAAGTTTATATTTATATTTCATATTATTGTTCACGTATATTTAATATAAAAATAAAATACATATATGTATTTTTGAACATCCAGTAGTATGCATGTATATGTGAGTAATTTATAGGTGTATTATGCACGTGTTTTATGTATGTATTGATAAGTGAAGTTTGATTTAAATCCTACACAAGTATATATATATATATATATATATATATATATATATATATATATATATATATATACTTTATTAACAAGTAATTGTAACACTTTACAATAAGGTTCAATTGGTTAACGTTAGTTGTTGTTACGTACAGAGCCGTAAGGTTCTGTTTGTGTGTGGTCAAGCTGTGCTGTTTTTCTCTCCATCCCTGTCTCTCTTCATTGGAGAAAGGGTTTCCACCTGGTTCAGCTAATTAATGCCCTGCTATGATTGGATGCTGGGAGTATTTAAGATGTAACACCATCACAGCCATGTGGCTTGACTGTGTGAAGCAGCTTTAAGGTCCCATCTTCAACCCCAGACCTGATACTTTGTTGAAGCCAGTAGTTAACCATGTATCTTTACCTGATATTGTGTGTGCTACTTATTGAAGTAGTTTTCTCATTTTAGTCTCTTTCTATTACACTTTATGATTGAGATTCAAAAGGCAGACGTGAGTGTTATCTCTAATGATTATTTGTTTTACGATTTAATTAATTCTGATTTTCTCTTGGGTTTTTTGAAGTTTGCTTGTTAAACAGTTATTTCTTTATTTGTGGGGTTAGTAGGGAGGTGGGTGCTATTTATTTTGAATTTGACCTTTTTCTCCTGTTTATGTTTGTAAGGGAGTTGGCTTACTTTGCTGTACTTTTATTTTAGTTTAAGTAGTTTGGTTAAGGAGTTTGTTGTTTTAGCAAAACTATTTTCTTTAATGAGATGACTATGTGGTTATTGTGAAACGACTCTGGGTCTGGATCACATTCATTTCACCACCATCCATTTTTGCTGTTTCATTCCTCCCCTGGACCAATCAGGAAAACGTAACATAGTTAATGTATTCAAGTCTATTATTGCTGTAAAGTCCTACCTAAACAATGTATGTCGAGTGTTCACTTGAATTTCCTCCCGATTTCTTCTCAATCAATCCTCTTGAATGATTAATGTCATTATCCTGTTGAAATTTCCATTAAGTTTCAGAAAACTGCTCAACCTTTGACTTTTCTGTCCAGAGCACATTGTTCCAGACATTTAGTCCTCAAGCAAATCAGACTAGAGCAGATCTTATATTCAAATGTTAATGTAGGTAAATAAAGTTCATCTTAATGTCCGTATGCTGTAATCTCTGGAAAATGTGTTACTTGAAGTCATTGTGTTGTTTGTGATCCTCTCATCAGCAGCTGCAGTGTCTCTCAGCTGTATCAGTGCAGTCACTGTGACTCTGACTGACGGAGGTTTTTGTACGACTCTTTATCTCTGTGTGAACACATAGCCACTAGAACAGTGTACACTCTGACAGTAATAATCTCCTGTATCTTCAGTCTGGACTCCACTGATGGTCAGAGTGAAATCACTGTCAGATCCACTGCCACTGAATCTAGAAGGAGTTCCAGTGTAACGGCTTGTTGCGTAATATATGAGGAGTTTAGGAGCTTCTCCAGGTTTCTGTAAGTACCAGTGTAACTCATTACCATTACACACACTACTGCTGGTTTTACAGTTTATTCTGACGTCTTGTCCTTGAGCTGCTGTTATTAATGATGGACTCTGAGTTACAGTGTACTGTCCTCTACACTCTGAAAGAAAGAACAAGAATAATATTTAGACAAATGTGACGATGTACATTTCAAATATTAAAGAATTAATAATAATTATCAAATTTCATCACACAAACCTTGAGCAAACAGTGTCAGAGTCCAGATGAGGAGGATGATGTTGTTCATTGTTGTTGTTGTGTCTTGTGTGATGATGAAGATTGTGTTCTGTTCTGCTCTCAGTCATGAAGTGTTAAACTCACAGCTCTATAAACACTCTCAGAGATCCAGGGGTGTGTCTATGTTCTATGTTGTGCCCCCCCCCCCCATGTTTGTAGTAAATGTCTATCTGCATCTGGCAGTGTCAGATCCTCACATGTGTAGGCAGCTGCCCAGGGACGTTTTTTTTCTCTCTCCTCTTTATAGTTAATTTTAGGCTGTTTCTGTAGCGTGATCTTAATGACAAATGTCGAGAGCACATAATGTTACGTGATCCATGTAATGCACGAGCACAAATCTCTCCACTCACTAGTGGATTTCCTTCACTCACACAAAACTGGACGTCTCTTTTAAAGATACATTGTTCTTTTCTGAATTGGCTCTGCTCTCACTCAGATATTGTGTGTACGCTCAAACGTTGTCTTTACATCACTGAAGACCAGAAGAATTTTTTTTTTTTTTTAATTCAGGTGAAGAGAAGACTTTTCTCACTAAATGGAAGCAAGCTGATTATGGTCAGTCTTCTCTAGTAATTTATTTTGTTATTTAGTACTTATTTTAGTTAAGTGCTTAAAGAGTAAAGATCCGTTTATTAAATTATTTTATTTAGTGCATTTGTATTTTGTAGTTTTTGTATATATAGTCATACAATAAAAGCAGATCAACCAAGTTCCAGAAATAATCACCGAGGGGAGGCCCATGATGTGTCCGTCTCTGTTTCAAAGAAGTATTTTCTCGTCCTGCTTGAGACTCAAATGCAGGAGAACAGCTTCATCATCTCCAGCAGGGGCAGGACTAGGATTAAGATCCATTGACTTACACTCTTCCCCAATATCAGGACACACTGGCATTACACAGACAGTTTCACTTCTGCAGTTGCTAAATGTGCTTCCAAAAATTCATACATAAATAGCAAAGCAATTCAATCCAACACAACTAGGAAAAGCACACAAGTTGTGAAAAATGAAGATTAATAAAAACAAAGCATGAAATACAACATATGTGCTTTTTTTCTCTGAGGTAAATACATCTGTGCTCGTTGCAACAGGAAGTTATCACATTCATCTGTCAGCTGTCATTTTGACAGTCATAACAACCGAAGCTCCGGTCAGGAGTCAGTGAAAAAGATTCAACTCGGAGAAGAAAGTACACAGTTTTTTTTTTTTGGGGGGGGGGGGGGCATGTCCATGCTTAGATTTTTTTGTCACATTTTTATTAATCTTGATTCTTTTTTTCTTTTTTTTGTGCAATTTTGTGCAATTCAGAGTGAACTGAACTAATCGTGTCTCATGAACACACAGTCATGCACAGAGACCAACAATCAAGTCAGGATGTTTGTTAAATAATATGCAACATTTCAGTATGTTTCTGATTCTTTCTACGATTCCTGAATTCCATGCTGATCTCACTGCGCTGACGGCTCTGTCTATCAAAATGAATGCGCATAAATGGGACAGCACATAAATAAACGACAGTACCAAAAAATCATATCTGATCTGTAGTTCATGCTACCCATGTGTCATACTCCAAGTCTTGTGAGGGCACAAATTCACTTTGAATGGTGAACAATTTAACTCATGCATTATAGAGGATTTGAGTATATTGAAAAGTTATTTTCAAATATATACAAATGAATACTGACACTCAAAATTATGAAAACTCATTAAATTAATGCTTAGTATAATGACAAAATTTGGTCAGGAGACATGCAAGAAACAACATTTACTTTATTTATAACATTTACTGATATTGCTATTTTGACATCAATTTTAATCTGTGAGAAATGTTTCCGATCGTCTAGGCACGCACAGCATACAAATATCATTAAGAATATTATTTTATGAAATACATAAAGTATATTAAATGAAGTAAAACACTTACTCTCGGTGTTTTCCTTGTTAAAACCAACTTCCCCGTCTGCTCCGCTTCGCGAGTGAAAGAAAATATCTCTCTGAGGAAAGTGTAGGAGCACACAACATATTAATGTCGCTATAAATCAAGATGCTGTTATGAAATAGATATTTTAAATGAGGTAAAACGCTTACTTCTGGTCTTTTCGGTGTCTGCACCATCATGGTCTGCTTGCACAGCAGTTCAAATCTGTGAGGAACCGTTAGGCTCGTTTAGGCGCGCAGAGCATTTAAATATCACCATAAAGTAATATCATCTTATAAAATACATGTAAATGAGGTAAATCACTTACTTATGGTGTTTTAATCATGAGTGGAAGAAAATATCTCTCTTGAGAAAAAGTTTTGGAGTAAAGCACATGAATATCGCTAAAAACCTAAATGATGTTATTAAACACATTTTAAATGAGATAAAAACACTTAGGCCGCGTCCGAAATCGCATACTTCCATACTATATAGTAGGCGAAAAACAGTATGTGAAGCAAGTAGTATGTCCGAATTCTTAGTATTCGAAAAACAGTAGGCGAAATGTACCCGGATGGCCTACTACTTCCGCCCGAATTCTGTAGCATGCATAGGATGGACACTACTCTATCCCATGAGGCCACGGGAGAGGACTCATCATACTCCTATTCAAAAATAACGGAAAATCGCGACGCCCCTGTTTTGAAGTGTAAGTACCTTATGGATAAACGCTGTTCATTGTGGTTAAAGTGTACTTGTTTAAAATAATCCAAGTAAACGACTGACTTGTTAAAGTTTTACACATTGTAAACTGAGGAGACTATTTTGTAAATTGAGTTAAAAATATGTTTAATAATCATTATCGATCAGAGGCTGTGCCTCAGCTTGTTAAGGCTGCTTTCTACAGACGGCTCGTTAAGTAATTTAATGAGATAAAGTTACACAATTTTAATTGATATTTTGATAAAAAAAATTGTTGGATAACTTACATGGCAAACTATTGCTAATAGGTGCCTGAGTTTGATCATAAATCATCAGTAATGTGTAAATCCTGTTCAGATGTTACAGATGTTACAGATGAATACACTCTTGTTCTCATCCACTGATGAAACCCTACTCACTGGAAAGCATAATTCAGTAAGTATATAAATTAAAATTAATCTTAACTACACACACTCTTTCCATGTATTTATGTTAGGATCATCACTGATTTATGCTGTTTTTTTTAATTATAATATGAATTTCCAGTTGCTATTTTTTATCAGTTGCAAAGTGCTTAATAGCAAATAACTTTTGAAGCACTTGTGTGCACACTGATTTTGTAGCAGTTTCCAGTTGTTTTTAAGTACTATGAATACATTCATATAACATTTAAAGCTAATTTTGCCAAAAGTATTGGGTCATCCCCTTCCAATGAACAGGTATGACTTATTTAGTAATATCCATGAGTGAAAATCTTAATATTAAAGTATTTAATGATATTCTAGGAAATTGTGAGCTTCTAATTTTATAGCAACAGTTTGGACAGGAACCTTTTCTATTCTAACATGGCAATGTTTCTATTTTTTAACCTTGCCTTATACACAGAAGCTTGGAGAAAGATTATTTGCTAAAGTCTTCACCAACTCCTATCTTTTATTCTGCTAAATGGCTCTTTATACTCACCAGACTGTTGTTAGTGTTGCATGTGACATTATGAGCAACCTTTTAGAATATAACTACTCTTATAACAATTTTGCATTACTCCAGTGGTATCATTTAACATAGTCATCATTTAATTGTGGTACTCTCTTTTTTTGTTTTACAGTTGAAAACTATGTCTCTCTGGAGGATGTTCTTGTTTTCTTCACTGGATGTGACAACATTCCAGCACTGGGTTTCTCTCCAAAGCCAAGACTTGAGTTCATTACCTGTTCCTGATTTCCAGTGGCCAATACTTGTGAAAATATTCTACGCATACAGTTCATGCAGTGTACACTGCTTTCAGATGGATTTTGCAATATGCAATTCACCAGGATTTGGAAGAGCGTGAGAGGTAATATTTTCGAGGCATGTAGACCTTGAGCTATGTTAGATTGTTTATGCTACTGATGTTATTTCACTTTGTTATTCATTGATACCAACATTATGTATTTACTGTAACAACGCATGAAAAAACAATAAAAGAAATCAAAGTTCTTCATTACATTTTAAGATGTATTTCAAGCTATATGTTCCAGTCTTCTAACCTGAACAACCATGTTCCCCCGGTTTCATTGTTATGCCAGAATTGTTATTTCTTTATAGGCTGTGTATGGCTTTCTTTTAAATAAATGTTTTTCTGTTCCTAATTTTTGTGCCCTGGCTTATATATTTTTAGTGTCTACATTGGTGGGACTTGTGCATCCAAGACTTTAAGTGTAAAATTTATTCTCATTTTATATAATATACTGTAGTTACAAAATTACACTACACAAAACTACATAAAATGAATGTATTTAATAACTTAAAATACAGGTTTCATCTTGAACAACAGGGTTAAGTTACAACGTTTACAAGGATACATCATATAATATACACTATTTATATGGTGATAATGTTCAATGGTTCATCGTGAAAGAAAAGTGTATTTTGTGTTTAAATCATAATTTTACATGCTAATGCCTTTTTCTGTCACCACAATAACTTCAATATGATAAACATTAGCAAAATTACTTAGCAAACTAAGTATTTATTTTAAGCAAGTTACATGCTGTGAAAAAAAAAGTTCTATTCCATGATTTCCGTCGTCAGTCAAGGGATTTACTGTGATTAACTCAGGATGACACCGGCGATGATCATAAGGTCTTTGCACATGCACAATATTGAGTGGTCCTTGATTTTCAGGAAGTTGGAGCATTCCAGCTGTCCAAAGTTGCAGTGGGGAGTTGCTTTCCATTGTCCTTAAACTATGGTGGTTCCACTGGCTTACAAGCTCATCAACAGATCTGTTTATTCTTTGAAGGTAAACATGATGAAGAGCCGTAATGTGAAGTGGGTTGTTGCTATCTAAAAAGCAAACTTTTTCCATTGAAAAGGAAAAGATCTTTAAAATAGGCTGACACCACCCTGTTAAGTTCTGCCCACAATCTTTCGATGCGTTGATTATGAACACTACAACCAACCATAAAGCTTACTCTGTTTGTCCCTTGATTCTCAATCATAAACCTTGCAACATCAATATTCTTACTACCTGCATCGCCCCTGACATGATGTGGGAGTCCAAACAGATCCACTGCATTTTGGAAAAGTTGCAAGGCAGTTGATGATCTGATGTGTGTGCAACATCTCAGGTAGGTAATACAGCGGCTATAGCCATCAACTCCACCGTGAATCACAAATCCCCATGGATTTAACTTGTGGTTTATGTCTATATGCCTGAAATAAGAATCATTTCTATTATTATTAACCACATTGGATGTACATCAAAGTGTAACTTTTTTGGCTTTTTCTTGCCAAAAAGCTTTTGTGAAAAATAAATAAATACAAAAATTCTCAATACTGTTTTTTCCCCCTTCCTGTTTATATTTTTACTTTTTTTATGTATCGTTATCTCAAATTTTCATGATGATTTTACAACAGCAACAACCATAATAGTAACACTAAAATACTGTTTCTTACTGTATAACTAATAAGTAATTATTGAAGTAACAGCTAATCAATAACTAATGTATTCTGTCATACCTCTTGAAGAACAGCAAATCAAGTTTCTACATTACATTTATATATTGTAGAAACTGAATATATTTAACATATGGAAAATTTAGGTAATTCTGTATGTTTTCTGATGGTTGGCATCTTCTCTTCTCGGGTATTTGGTTCTTCATTTAAGGGTTGGATCCAGACTAAGGCTTCTGGAATTCCTAGTTATTATTATAGTTATTATTATAGTTATTATTATAAACCACATCAAAGTTAAACTTTTTGGCTTTGTTGTCTTTTTCTTGCCAAAAAACTTGTTAAAAATATAAATTAATAATAAAAATATAAAAATTTATTAATTAATTTATCTAAATATCATGTTTTTTTCATGCTTATACTTTTTTTATGTTGCATTATCTCACTTTTTCACTAAAATTTTACAACAACAGCAATCTTTCTTCATTAACCAGCTAGAGAGTAATAACACATTTACAAAACACATCCCACAATTGATTTGGGACAGACACATTGTAGACCCTCCCTTCGTCCTCTTAAGGCTCTTCCCACTGGATCTATGATTCTTAAACGCTCTCACACTCGCCATCGCAGAACTCTTATCCCTCTTCCTCACAAACTAACAGTGATGTAGGTCTCTCCCGATCCAGGGGTTTGTTGAATAACCTCAGTAATATGATGATCTAGATCATCATTTGAAATGTTTGTGAAACTCCCATAGTCCACTAAACCAAGTTGTCTGCTGTGGTTGTACAGTGTTCGAATGTTTACAGACAACATTCGTGATATGGCCATCCAGCTAAATCCTAAGTCCCACATGTGAATCAACAGAGCAGCTGATATGTTGTACCTCAAACAAGACAAAACTAAATAACAAAAATGTGTTAATTCACAAAGTGTTAATGCATAACTTGTATTAATTATTTTGTTTGCAACTTGCAAAGAGGTTAAAGTACAATAAATGATCATCACTCACCTCAGCCTTCCTCTCTGTGATGCAGAATGTGCATTTCTACCATGCACTTGTGTATCAGCTTCTACCTGGAGGGAGGACTATTTCAGCCAACATTTCCCTAAGAGATTCATAAATTCCTTCGAGAATGATGCATAATGTTCTTTCAGCAACATTTTGTTGAACATGACTGCCCATAACCGCTAAGAATGTTGCAAGAATGGAAATATGATCCTCGAGATGACGTGATGTAGATGTGATGTAGTATGACCAACTGTTGCAAAAAAGTCTTGTAGCTCACCAAAGTATTGGAAAATTTCAGTGAATGACATTTTTAAATGAATCACAATTCAAAAGGCCAAAACAAGCTACACATTATTCAGTGAGAACTGTCAAATGTACACTTTCTTTTCACATATTCACACTTTCACATACATTTAGACTTTCATTCTATATATTCAGACTTTCATTCTATCTATCTATCTATCTATCTATCTATCTATCTATCTATCTATCTATCTATCTATCTATCTATCTATCTATCTATCTATCTATCTATCTATCTATCTATATTCAGACTTTCATTCCATATATTCAGACTTCACTTCAAAAAAGTGTGAAAATATAATTTGATTGTGGGAAATCCAAAAACATAATTTTCACTACTGACTCACAGAATGATTCTTAACACAAAACATCATTTGAGATTTTCACTTTGGAAGAAGAAGAAAAAGATAATAGGAATGAATGTTTAATGTTCTATGACACGCAAAAGGAGTTGCTATGATTAACTTATTTAGTGTAATTCTGGATTGAAAGGACATGAGAACTGTTTCCCTGAATACTGTAAGTATCATCAGATTACATTGGATTGTTTAATGGTGGAACATTTTAAATGATGAATTAAATACATCCATGTTGAAGTAATGAGTGAAACACACATTAAAGAACCAGAAAGATTCATAAATCAGTACAAGACTTTTTTGAGTAAATGAGACTGTTATAAGAAATAACCTCCATCAGCAGCTGCAGTGTCTCTCAGCTGTATCAGTGCAGTCACTGTGACTCTGACTGACGGAGGTTTTTGTACGACTCTTTATCACTGTGTGAACACATCACCACTGTGGTAACTCTGACAGTAATAATCTCCTGTATCTTCAGTCTGGACTCCTCTGATGGTCAGAGAGAAATCTTTTCCAGTATTTGCTGTTCCACTGCCACTGAATCTAGATGGAGTTCCTGACTGAAGGGTGTTTATGCTATAAATGAGGAGTTTAGGAGCTTCTCCAGGTTTCTGCTGATACCAGGCTAAGTAGCTGCTGTATATTCCTACATCTATGTTACACTCTATTGTAGCTGTTTGACCGAGCTGGACAGTTTTAACTTTAGGTTGAGTCAAAGTGATTCCTCTGGAGGCTGAAGAAGAGAAAATAAAGTCAGTTTGTCAGTAAAGCTCCTTTATAGCAGAATATTGGTATATTAAAATGGTAAAATAACAACAACAACAATAGCTTATTATTCAAGCTTATATATCAAACTTAATATTTCACCTTGAATAAAAACCCCAATGGTCCAGATGAGGATGATGATGTTGTTCATTGTTGTTGTTGTGTCTTGTGTGATGATGAAGATTGTGTTCTGTTCTGCTCTCAGTCATGAAGTGTTAAACTCACAGCTCTATAAACACTCTCAGAGCACTGAAGCATGTGCTGACGATGCAAAGAAGTGGGCAGGATTCACAACAGCTTTATTTTAAGGAGATGTTGTTACAGATGTTACATGTGCTTACTCTAACAACAACAGTAAATTATGCATAATCCAAAACCCTAACCATAACCCTACATTCATAGAAATTAATATTCCTCAGTATTTATGTAATTACACTGCAACATCACCTTTAAATAAAGTATAGCATATTAAAATAATAACTTTACACTGAATGCAGTGTGACACAAAACCCTTTGTAGAATCACCCTCTTCAGAAATATTTATCACCCATGATTCATTTATTATATTCATTTATATTATATCATATGATATTCATGAGGTAGGACCACCATTATGTAGAATAAAGCAGCTATATCTGAACCTCTGATTTAATTCTTCATCTCATTACTGTACTTTACACCATTTCTGTTGAGAGTGAGTTTTTGCAAGTGAAGGGTGAGAATAAGAAGAATAAAACACTTTATGAAACATTATAAACAAGATGAATTACACACTGGCATGATAATAAATTGATTTTAACTGAATAAACTTACTACAAGATTGCACAACTAATATAGATTAATGTCAGAAATCAACATTGATTCAGTTGTGAGTCAATGTCATGTTGCTATGTGAGACAGAAATACGTTTTTACATAAAAAAAAAATATTTAGTATGAAGGAGTTTTACATTTGAAAAATAGAGAGATGTTTCTACTCTCTTGTGTTGAAGTGTTTCTCTCTCTGCTGGAGTGTGTGTTCACTCGAGTGGAATAGAGGTTTTTGTACGAGTGTTTCATTAGATTGTATCACTGTGGAGGACTTTCGGTGGAGGAACTAAACTGGTGCTCGGTAAGTCTGTTTAAATTCTCCAGTGCAAACAAACAATTTAGATTGTGTACAAGTATTATTATTATTATTAGCATTTTTTTTTTCCGAACCAGAATTGTATTTATTTAATTTTACTTATTTTTATAAATAATTTTATATATTTATTTTGTTAATATTAGTTAAATACATTAGTTTCTGTGAAGTAACAATTAAAAATCATTGTAAAGCATTTATTAATCTCAGTCTATCCCATATTAATTGTTTACTGATACAGTATTAAAATCCTAAGTTTTATCTGCTAATATTAATTAATGGACCCGAGTTGACATGAACTAACAATGAACAGTTGAACCTTTATTAATCTTTGTTAACTAAGATTAATAAATACTGTAACAAATGTATTGTTCATGGTTAGTTAATATGAATTAACGCATTAATTAACGTTAACTTATGAACCTTACTGCAGAGTGTTACACATTTTATAAATATAGTTTTACAGTAAATATTTAAACTAAAATATTGTGCCGTTTAGATATTCAGATGATTTCAACTGAATTATTAAATTTTTCATAATGTGGCTCACTCTTGATTGTATTACTTATCACATATATTATACATGGGGAAAAAAGAGATTTAAAATGAAAATAAAAATATTTTAAAATATAAATGGAGCTACTTTCTATAGATCAATCGATGATTTTGAATCTCCTTTGCTCATGTTGTGCTCATAATTCAGTGGATTTAAGAAAAGCTCATTATATATATATATATATATATATATATATATATACAGTACAGACCAAAAGTTTGGAAACATTACTTTTTTAATGTTTTTGAAAGAAGATTCTTCTGCTCATCAAGCCTGCATTTATTTGAAAAAAAAAAAAATACAGAAAAAAATTGTAATATTGTGAAATATTATTACAACTTAAAATAATAGTTTTCTATTTGAATAAACTTAAAAAAAAAAAAATTATTCCTGTGATGCGAAGCTGAGTTTTCAGCATCATTACTCCAGCCTTCAGTGTCACATGTAACATCCAGTCTATCACATGATCATTTAGAAATCATTCTAATATTCTGATTTATTATGAGTGTTGGAAACAGTTCTGCTGTCTAATATATTTGATGAATAAAAGGTTAAAAAGAACTGCATTTATAAAAAAATTCTAATAATATATTTTCTTTACTATCACTTTTTATCAATTTAACACAACCTTGCTGAATAAAAGTATTGATTTTATTAAAAAAAAGAAAGAAAAAAAATTACTGCTCCCAAATTACTGACCAGTAGTGTATATTGTTGTGTATATTGTAAAAATTCATTTTTGCATCACAGAAATAAATGACAATTTAAAGTATAATAAATTTAAAAACAATTATTATAAATTGTAATAATATATCACAATATTACATTTTTTTCTGTATTTTTAATCAAATAAATGCAGGCTTGATGAACAGAAGAAACTTCTTTTAAAAACATTAAAAATAGTAATTTTCCAAACTTTTGGTCTGTACTGTATATATATATATATATATATATATATATAAATATATATAAAATAACTCAGTTGCTTAATTTCTAATTCCAGTATCATTTGTAGTCACACAATATCTTTTTGAAATTGTGTTTTGAGTTGAATTTCTCACTGTACTACGATACAAAGACATCATTTAGGGCTATAAATCTACTGGGATTAAAGCAGTAAATATCTTAATATATTTTGTTTCATTTTTTAGGTTTCATTGAAATGTATGTAGTGTTTGTGTTTTCTCTGTGTTTGTGAATGTGTTGTGTTTGTCTCCTGCAGCTGGTCCCACAGTGAAGCCCTCAGTGTCTCTGCTGCCGCCCTCTTCTCTGCAGATCTCTGGAGACTCAGCCGCACTGCTCTGCCTGCTCAGCTCTTACTCTCCACAGGGGGCGCTGGTGAGCTGGACACTGGACGGCTCAGAGGTCACCGAGGGGGTTGTGACCAGCGCAGAGAGCGAGCAGGACGGCCGCTACAGCCGCAGTAGTGTCCTGACCCTCAGCAAAGCACGCTGGGAAGCGGGAGAGCAGTACGTCTGCAGAGTAACACATGATGGAGCTCCTCATGAGGCCTCGTTCCACAAGAGTCGCTGTTAGTCGCTCGCAGTGCTGATGTTTCTCCAGTGAGCGCTGCTCTCTCCTGAAGATGAGCGTATCTGAGTGTCCTGTGTCAGGCAGGATTCACATGAGTCTAGTGCTGCAGCTGTAGTCATTTACAACTCAATACTGAAAGAGAGCTCTAGTGTCAAAGCACTGGCTGATCTTTCAATCTGCTGTGTTTGCTGCAACATTCAATAAAGCTTCTCAACAAACTCCATTTGTGTCTGACAACATCATTCAACTAACAGATGAAGATGCATGTAGTGTTTGTCCAGGTGTTTTTCAGAAGCTCGATCAGTAGCAGTAAATCTAGTCAAATAAAGCTCTTGGGGTTTGAACATGGTCTCTGGAGACAGAGCTGCTCTATTCTGAGAGGATCACAATCACTCCACCCTGACAATGCAAATGAGATTTTCAGCTCACACTCCCAGAGTCACTGTTTGATTGGTTACATGATCTGGACTGAAACACACCAGTTTCACTTCTGCTGTAGTCAAACAGCCCAGGTGAAAAATACAAGTTTAAAAAAATTGAATAGGTTTATTTTTTTATTTTATTGCACATTCCTATTATTTATTTTTTATCTATTAAATTTAATAATATCACAATTATTGCATTTTAAATGTATTATTTTGAAACGGTAAGTATTTTAAGCAAATATCAAGATATTTAGCTATTTGCAATATATTTTAATATATTAAATTGGGTAAAATTGGAACCACAGTTTTTGTTTTACAGCAATTTAATTGTATTTAATTACATTTAAAATATTCTATTATTCTAATGTTATGATACATTATTCTAATGTGATTCAATAACATTTCAATAGCATTTCAGCTCATTAGAAATGCATCAGCATAAATATTCTTGTGTGTGTGTATATATATATATATATATATATATATATATATATATATATATATATATATATATATATATATATACAGACCTCTTTTTATCCATTTGTAGAACATTTCAGTTCTGCCATACTATTAATGTTACATTATTAAATATGAGCATCGAAATGCATTATTAAAAAAAAAAAAAAGCCTGCAAATGACTGAACAAACAGAGAAACAGAAGAGTTTGTCACGAGTGGATTTTTTCAGTCTATCAGCAGCTATCATTCATAGTGTTTCTATGGTTCTTCGACGCATTGAATTACAATATAGCATCAATTAAAACTAGAGCGCTTGCTTAAAAGTGAAAGAACATTGCATTTTTTGGCACCTTAGTTGAGTGCAACTTTACCTAGGCTTTTATTTTACAGGTCACATAGTGTTGTTTGCCTCAACATTATATTGTATATTTTAGAGACAGTTACAGTACAGTGAAATGTTGCTGTTTGTGAACAAAATATCATTTTTTTCACAATTACTCTTTTTGTAGAGGCAATGAAAAGGAGGGAGCCACCTTTAACCAGTTAACCAGACCCCACATTATAGGACTCACAGCTGCAAGTGCTCTACCTATCTTGTAATTGTAACAGTTCTTACTTTAGTGTGTTACACACATCATTTTGGTGTCTTTGGAAAGAAGACTCTTTGGGCTGTACTTTTTTATTAACCAGAGTTTATCAAAAATATTTAATGTTATAGATACTGAAGTGCCTTGCATTTTTTTACCACACTAAATTCTTTCTAAATTCTATATAAAAATAAATGAAATCAGTCCTGGAGCAATCTAGAAAAGTAATGGGCTGAAAGTCAAATGTCTCATGAGTTTCTATTTCAAATCTGAAGAATATACTATGAAAAAATTGATTCCTGCAACCATCTTTCTAAGACTATGTCTAGTCCCCCCAACCCCCCAAATATATATTAAAAAAATTTACCAACTGTATTGAAGGGTTCTACCAACTATTTTAGTCATTTAACATACCACTGCATAGTTTTTCAACTATAAAACAATAGACAGAAACTTAGACATCATATAAGTGATTTAATTAAACACTAGAAAGATACAATAAGAATAATTGAAGTAAGAAAAATAAATAAGAAAAATAAAAAAGATTTAACTTTGTATGCCAATTACAGAACATCCTGAGATTGCTAGAAATGCAGCATTTACAACGATTTCTGTTCATATAGTAAATTATCACGTACTGATGAATAGTTATAATGATGGTAATCATATAAATGTGCCATAAAGTCAATAAATTGCACTCTATTCATATAGATGGTGTTCACATTAATAGCCGTGTTTACTAGGGGTTGAATGACTACTGATTTTTTAAAGTCGACTTTTATGTGATGAAAGTCGAGTCGAAATCGGCTAGTCGCTGATGATGTCATTAATGAACAATTAAGTCTGGAGCTGTGAAAAACCAACACGTTCTCACTCTCAACACGTCACATATGGTCGCTTGGTCAGGACCCCTTGGCGTCACATTTTAACGCACTGGGTATCCCTTTGGCGTCATTTTTCAACGAGCAGGGCAGTCCGATAGACTTCTATGGAACCCTGAACCCGAGCCTGAGGCGCCGAAATTTGACGTTTTGGGTAAGCACACGCAGCCCTTTGTTTGCTGTGGATGGAAAAAAAAAAAAGTTTGCTGTGGATGGATCGAGACTACAATAAATACGAATAGATAGGAATAGGCTACAATAAATGATCTATGCCGATCTATGTCCCCCATATCATCTTTATCTGGCCACACAACTAGGTTTTAATGTTAGGAAATCCCTCGCAGTCTGATCTCAAAGCGCACTCTGAGAAATAGGGGGAGCGTTCGTCGTGTTGTTTAACAGCATTCAGCGGTGAGTTTAACAACGCTCTACTGCAGGTAGAACAGCATCCAGATGTGTTTACCAAAACAACGCTCAACTGCAGGTAAAACACTATTCAGCGGTGAGTTTAACAATGCTCTACTGCAGGTAGAACAGCATCCAGATGTGAGTTTACCAAAACAACGCTCAACTGCAACACTATTCAGCGGTCTTTGCTCCAGAGACTGTTGGTGTGTACTTCATTGTACACCATTTTCATTGTTTCCATTTATATCTGACAGTGGGTTAGAATGTAAATAAATGTTTGTATTTTAAAATTTGCTATTGTTTCTGAAGACTCCATACTATTTTAACAGAGTGTTTTCTACAAGATCTCCAGCACTCACTGAGCGATTCCTCAGGTGATGAGGCATCACCTCTTGGAACCCCAAGAAATGCTCTTCTGGCATCCTCGAACTGGAGCATTCGTCAGAGTTTCTTTTCAGAGAGGTGGAGGGCAGAGAGACCCCGTCTGGTAAACACGGCTGCAGCAAAAGAAAGTTTTGTCCTGTTTGAGAAGCATCTTATGAAGTATACAAAGTAATGTATAAATTGTATTAAGAACCCAAACCCTGACTGACCCAGCAAAGGATTGCATTACAGTGGATGTGTTTTTGATTTTTCCAGGACGATATGATCTAAGCATGCCCATGGAGTTATTTTGTGAGGCATGCCAAGCCACTTGGACTGCTGCAGTGGCCGACCTTAACAGCAGTGACTACTGGCCGGCAACTCTTCAGTTTGCCACAATTTATACTACCGATATATTTTTCTCATTCGAGGAAATGAAGATGGTGGCACCAGGACTGTCCTGTCAAGCATTTTTAAGAATGCTGGATCAGCGAACTGTTCGCTTTGGTCGTGTGAGTATTGAATGTATAAATCCTGCAGTATTGTTAATGTATTTGAATTGTGGGCTGAAAACCTGTTTGATGCTAATGTATTTGTTGTACATTTATAAGCTTTTGGTTTCTTTATTTTTTAATAGACTGGCAAGATCTCTGCAGACAGTTTTCAGAAAAGTTTTTTTGAGTGGGAGGCTGTGCGATTTGAGGTGGACAGTATATGCATGGAAGAGCCCTTCATCTGCCCTGCATGCTCCCCAAATATGCTCGCCGTTTCCGTAGATGGAAACCGCAAGCATTACCGTTTTAAGAATGCTGCTAGGTACTTCAAACTGTGTGTCACAGTGTTCTTACATATTAATAAGATAACATGGCTCTTTATTATGCACTAAGTAATCTTACATTATAAGTTATAGAGTTGTCGAAAATACTGACATAAAAATTATAAAAAATTATAAAAATGTGACTGACGCTTTTAGCGCTGATCATTTAAAGCCATTCTCAGACATATCCAATGAGTGTGTGAACACAATGACCAATCAGAGGTGTTTACGAATCCACTCAACAGCGATCAAAGCATTACATTTTTTAAATTTCAGACTGGTACTGAAGTTGGTACTTATGACAACTCTAATAAGTTATCATAAACGGTTTTGTACCTTTGTTGTTGTTGGTTTTTTAGATCTGAGGAACAGGCCATCTTTGAAGGCATCTTTATAGCCAAAGATGACTCTTACTGAAGAGTTTGTTTAGAAGAGTCTTGTTTTCATTGACCATTATCCATATTGTAGGTCAGTGGGAGAGGTGTTTGTGGAGGGGAGTGGACAGCAGCCAGGGAGACCTCCCAAAGATCTGCCAGCAAGGTAGACGAAGAGGGATTGGAGCTTGCGGTTTGTCGGCACGGAGTGCTTCTCTGTGCTTTATGTACAGGGGTGAAATCTCTGCCTATCCCCTGTACCTTCAAGAAAAGTTGGCCAGTAGGCAAGTCACTTTTTTTTGTATGGATGTGACCTGCAAATATTGGCCCTACCTGCAAAGATTTACAAAAAGCTGGCCAGAGCTCCAGCACCTCCTTACCATGAAGCCATTCCTTTCTGTATTTCATGCCAAAGCCCATGATTTTAAATGTGAGGTAAGAAAATGTTGCTATGTGACAGAACCACATTATCTTAAACCAAACATCTGCAAACATCTGGTTCTTTGTTTATTTATGTTTCTTACTCAGGTGAAATGGAGTGGGGCGTATCAGGATGGGGCTAGACTAACACTAGGGGAGGAGGTGGAACAGTGCAATGCCTTCCTCTCTAGGATTGCAGTGACGACAAAACATATGTCAAAAGCAGGTAAGATGACCACATAGTGCTCTAGTTACATAATCACATAATAACATATTTTATGCATCATATCTTTTGTGTTTGCAGGACACACAGACATGCTGACTCTCATGGCCATGCGCTGGAATCAGCAAAAGTTCCGAAATTTGACAGTTTCACTGACTCGCCGATTTCAGAAGGTATTGACAACTGTAGAATTTGTTTAACATGGTCAGTATTGTGTGTTTGCAGTGTATGAAGCTGTGCATTGAACATTTGGTTCTTGTTTCTTGGATCTGTGATTGCTTGTCATTGTAGACCAGAAAAGCTCTGCAAAGCCAGTTACAAAACCTAGAGTCCTTGAAAGCCCAATTGGCAGTGACAGAGAGCCAACTGGAAGACTGGGTCAGTGATGTAAAGGAGTGGGCAGACGGTGAGGAAATTATTACTGTTAAACCTCAAGTTCAGAATACTTAAAACATTTAAGTAAACAAATTTTTCAAGTTCAGAATCACAGACATCCCATCGCTCCCACAGTTATCAGCCTTACCCCACTCGTCATAGTGTTAATTACAAACAGCTCATTTACATAAACATCACATTCAGATCTTGTTTCAATGTTTGATGGCAAATAACACATGCTAATATAACTATCAAAGAGACTGTCATTATATGTATATAATCAAACAACATACAGTACATGTGGTTTCAAAAGTTTAGCAGCCCATCCTCAACCAAAACACATGCTCTACTCTTCACCACAGTGGTAACCCTACAAAACTAACTTAACAGAACCTCCTGTAAATCCCAGCTTAAAACAATATTAAAGAATAGCCTATGATAATCTGCAAAAACACACAGAATAACACTTTATTTCAACATTTATTTATACTGTCTGACACAAAGCATGCTGGGAATTAGAAATCTGCTGCAATTAAACTGCTTACTACAATGAAATTTTGAGTTCACAAAACTTTTTTTTTTCTTTCTATTAAATACAAAAAACTTCCATTATTATTTGAGTGAAACAAACTCATTTCATTTAATTAATTTCACTGTTTGGTTTTACAGTGCACAAATAATTGTAATTGTTACTTTTATTTTAATTTAAACTGCAAACTACCTATTTCTTCTCAGCAGCAAGAGTAACAACCACAAATGATACTGATGGCTTGGCCAGCAGAATTGAGGTCCTGGTAGCGAGTATCAAGAGACGTTCCCATCGGCTCTACAAAGATACCGATGGGAACAAAGGTCGTGCCAGAATCCGCCGCAAGATCAGGAGGAGAAGGGCATCCTGACATCTGTTGTAGAGAAATACAACAGAATGGTTCCAAGCACAGAAAGTCTTTGCATGGAAACCATTCTGTCTGGTGAGACAGCTTGGCCATGGCAGCTACCACACAGTGGTGTGTACACTAGTCTGTTGACTGCTTCTGACAAATCTGATACATACATTATGACACATTACCCACAATGCTTCAAATGTCATTCTGTGACTTTTTTTCTGTGATTCTTTAAAAGTTGATGTTTGATACATATGAATTAAGTCTTTCTCATAAATGCATTCCAGACTCTGTCGATCTAAGGACAAAAAGAAGAGCGTTTGACATCATCATGTCAGTAAGAAGACTTGAGGTGGAGCTGAAGATTCTTGTGGCAGAGATGGACCACCACTGGAAATCTCTTTCAACTCGTGCCGATACCCTCAGAGAGCTGTCCCACATGTTTGCCAGTGAGACAATGAGAAGTATGTATTTGTAAAAAATGGCATAAACATTTAGGGTTGCTATGACCATAGATTTCCAACTATCGGAATATTTTTATTATACAGTTAGTAAGAGTGATCTGTTAACTAAAATCTACTAAAGTGCATATTCCCATAACTACATGTAGGACATGTCCTCTCTAATCATTAAAGTAAGTAGCCTAGTAATTAAAAAAAAAACAATATTATTGAACGATAAGTGGCTTTTAGCTCTATAAGTCATTACACTTGGCCTAATTCTCCACTCCACTCCAAATGGTAGCTGAAAGTAGAGAATGATGCTTTCTTGTCCTTGATGCCCTGGCAATGCTCAAACTTTGAATTTCCTTCATGGCATTTGCTATCTAGTGAACATGAGGACCAGCCGTTTAATCCATAATAGTTTTCCGTGACTGTCTGATTATTACCAAGACCTATGGCTATGTTTGGTTGTGTTGTTTGCAGGAAAAACACTTATTTGTCCAACTATGGTCATTCTGACTGATAAAGCCCTAATAAATATACACAACAATGATGTATGTTTATAAAGTTTCTAAAGCATGCTTAAGGTTATTTTGTTCCTCTTTTAAGATTCACCATGTGGCTTAAGTGAAGAGGGTTTGAAAGGTCTGCAGAGCATCATCCTGAGAAAGCAACATAAAGTCAGAGAAATGAAGGTGCAAGCAAGAGACTGTTACCTGCAAGTTTTGTCTGGAGAAGGCAACATCAACTTTTTGTACAGTGCTTCAGCTGATGAGTATGACAGTGACTGTGATATGTCTGATGACGGACTGTAATCCACAAGACTGTGACATCTTTCATCGTTCTGGACAATGACCTTAACTCTGGATATAAAGAATGTAATAAAATCTGCTTTTCATCACCTTTACCAAAAGTGTTGCCTCTTCTTTCACATACATAGAATGTGTGCATGCATGCCTCTAGAACCAGTTTGTGGTGGAAATTAAGTGCATTAATTGAAGTATTGTATGGTACTTAGAGATTTGAGGTAAGAGTTGTTTCTTCTCATCCAAACTTTACTTATACTCCACTGCAATTCAGAGAGAGAAAAAAATGCACTTGACAGCACATGGAGAGCTTTTAAATGACATTTTGTTGCAAAAGAAACTTCTCAACAGTACAATTAGTTGATTGGCAGAAAATGAATTGCCAAATAATTTTCATGCAAAAACATTTAATGGTTCCAGCATGTATTTTTTTTATTTGAGGTTTGAACTGTTCACAGCTTTTATCAATGCATCTTTTTGGGGATTTGTGTAATTGTGTCTGCATTTCTCATTTTCATACTTGCTCACAATCCAAACTCTTCATTTGTTCAGAAATAAATAGCAGATTAATTTGTTATGAAAATAATCATTAGTGTAGGTTGTGTACAAAATAATGAATAATAATCTTGCATGAGTAATAATAATCTAAGCTTATATGATTCGCGGGGGGAATGAAATATTAGAACACAGCTTGTGGCTGTGGAAGTGTAGAGTGTATTTCAAATATAACAACTGAAACCTTTTTAGAGACATAGAAGAAGCAAATTATGAGGAAGAAAAGCATTATGATAAGGAGGAATCATTATTTCCCAGATTAATATTACATCTGATTATGTGTCATCTAGTAAAAGTATTGGAGTCAACTGATTTGATTCTGTGGCGCTCAAAACATTTCACCACTTGTGTAGCTTCATCAGCTGTGACCTGATAAACAGCATGATGATAGCAATTTTGAAGTCCTTTTTTTATTTCTATTGAATCCAATTTGTCTTTATACTATTTCATAAAGTATCTTTATTCTATTTTGTAGTCTACAATAAAATGATTTACATGGTGTATCGTATAGTACATTTTGTTAATTGTTTTGGAAATAAAAAATGCACTATATCATCTTATGAGTTTTTTAAATTTCATGATTTCGTAAAATATAAAATAAAACAACTTTGTAATTACTTACCATGCTTCTTTTACATAAACATTTTTAGTCATATTAATGGCATTTGAGACAATAATGAACTATTGTTGTCTTTTATACCCTGATTCTTTTTATTGTGTTACTGTATTCAGAGTCTCACAATATCAGCAAAACATAACACAAGCATGATGTAAATATAGAAAATGGGGAAAAGAAAACAATATTCAGATACAAATGTGAATCAACAGTTTGTTGTTCATGATGAAGAGAGCATATCTGTGTAATTTTTACTGTCTTACCTCCCCCAGGGACCCGGTAGCGCCCCCTGGAAGAGCCAAAAAATGCACATTTCAAATGGCTGTAACTCAAAATCTGGTAAGCATATCGAAGAGAAAATTGGTAGGACAACTATTTATGCTATGTTTACTAAATGATGTTGAACAGAGATTTCTGACATGCATGGAAAGGTGTTATAAAAGCATTTTAAAAAGTAATTGCTCACAGTACAATACCAAATTTCATTCTGACTCTCAAATATGTCATAGAGGTTTATACACTGAACATATTTAGATGCCCCTTTGCTCATTAAAGATTGTATTTATTTAATTTAATTACGAAATGTTTTTAAACTGCATTACCCATACGCCTCTGTAATTCTATCAATGGAACGGAAAACAATGGCGCAGTAAATTGTAGTTCAATTGAAGTTAGGTTTAGGATCTCTGTAAAAGGGTAATTTCTTTTAACATAGCAATACCTCATTGATAAATGACAGTATGACTTACGTAATAAAGACATCAAAGCATAGTTTGCAACATTAATCACTTTTTATTTTGGCCTTAAAGTTACTCCAATCACAGCGTTTCCTGTTAGAGCTGTGTCACGTCATACTTGTCCATATATGGTAATTACAGTACAGCTACGGCCGGAAGTGATGCAACGTTTCAGGGTAAATAACAGTGAATTAAACTTGTTACTTATCAAATTGTGTTTTATTAACACCAACCCCTACCCCCAACCCTAAACTTACCATTACAATACTGCAAATACAGTTATTAAATTAATTAAATAACTATTAAATTATTGATGCAATATTGATGTGCGCATGTCCAGTTGCCGTAGCTATATCCCATTCCGTTCTAGTCTTTCTCGTTGAGTTGACTTGCGGGTATCATTGAATTACATGTGATTGGCAGGTCTACAGGGCCCTTTTGTTTCTTTACTATGTAGTAGAATATTAAAAATAATTATTATATAATTTATATATAAATATAAAATTCACTGAAACAGATTAAAGTGAAACATTTTTTACAAGTCCATTGGTTTCCATAGCATGAAGCAGAGGGTAACTAATATTAAATAATTGTTGCAGCTGTGCACTGTATGTGAATTAAATAATTCAATATATCAAAATATTTCATTTTTTATTACAAAATGAAAATTACTGTCATAGTTATTCTAGCATGCAGTAATTTTTATAAGAGGTAAGTTAATCTATTAAACATAACATACTTATGTAACTTTTGCAGGTATGTGACCCAACAGGCTTTAAATAAAAAATGTTTTAAAGCCTTTCTCTTTTTTTTTTTTTACAAACCAGGAGATGCAAGTCTGCCATCAGGAAACATATTATTTTCTTCCCTTTAAAGAAGCCCCCCCCCCCCCCCCAAAAAAAAAAAAAAAACTAGACTAAATGCAAGGAAAACTTATTATAAATTGGCAATTACAATTATGACTATAAATAATAAAGTAATTCATATCTATTATTGTAATCAAACACTTCAAACATGACTACAAACCTTGAGTTACAATTTAGTAGCTTTTGGAGTATTATTTGCTATTTATGAGCACGGACAAGAAACTTAAGATCTCGCAAGGTACACTGTTAAGCAGTTCAAGACCAATGCAAAAAGTTTTCTTTTTTTAAAAAGACAACTGTAAGAGACTAAACACTAAAAGAGACTGGGTACTGTGCAAAAAAATTACTGAAGAACAAACAGCAAGCAAAAACACTCAAAAATAAACTGCATTGAAGGGTGCTTGATGAGTCCAGGTGTCTATGGTGACTATGTTGTCATGCTGAAAGCTGGTTGGGATGTGGGGACTTTGGCACAATGTGTTGGAATTCACTCGCAGGCTCCCATGTGTCATCCCAGGTTTTGCCACTGTAAAACATCATAAGTGCACATAATGTTATTAGAACACAGAGCAAAAATCAAGATCACTGTCAGGTTTATAATTACTGTCTGGCATATTTTCATTTTACACAGTTTTATACTTCTATAACATTACATCTCTTTTTTCTCAAGTACAAGGTCTGGCAGCTTTATTTACTAGTGTTACTAGTTACTTTTAATATTACAATTTTCCATACAGTTCTTGTACACTGAAAGCAATGTACTTTAAAATTTAGTGATTTCAAATTGTTTCTGAGGGATTTAGTTATATTAGTGGGTTGAGGAAAATCCCCTATTTGTTAGGAGAAAAAAACACTCTTGGATTTGTTGAAAAGTGGCTACTTCTGACTTGCAGAGGCAGAATAAGTTTAGAAATTTCAGCATGTTATCATATTGTGTTCCAAGCAGATTCGGCAGTTCTACCAACTCTGGATAAGGGTAGTGGCTGCATCTTGATCCCATTGCCTTCATTATTCTCCTCTTCACTAATATTTATTACTGTTCTTCTCTGTCTCTGATCTTCCTCATGTATTTTATCATCACTGCTATCTCTGCTCTCATCTTTAATGCAAACAAATTCCAGTATCATCCTATTTAAGAAATTATGGCAAAACAGAAATATTAATTATTGGTCCAAAAAACCTCCAAAAGCAAGTTTATTAATTTGACTTTCAGTGGATGTATTGTTAAGTCATCCATAACAGTTTAGAACACAGATCTTATGCTCGACTGCAATCTGTCCTTTGAAAATTTCCAGATTTTCCATCTTAGAACTTTTGCTAAAATATGACACATGCTTAGTGTTTCAGATACTGAAAAATTTTGGGGATGAATCGCTGCTACTATTGTAATGCATTGGGTGGATGTCCTGCAGGCTCAATAAGCTTCAGCTAGTTTAAAATGTGGCCACTAGGCCACTTACTAGAAGTAGAAAATATGATCAAATCAGCACCATTTCATTGTCAATACATTGGCTGCTTGTCAACTACTTTAAAATTATATTAATTACTTGAAAAGCACTGGATGGTGCAGCTCCTCATTACCAACAATACCTTGTGTCCGCTCCAATCACAGAATTCCAAGATCTTCATATGATATTCTAAATATAGATCATTCTCCCATTTGTCTCTGAAACTATGGAATAGTCTTCCAAGCATTCCAAATTTAGACACACTCAGTTAACAACCAGACTCAAGACTAATAATTTCAGTTACACACACACACACACACACACACACACACACACACACACACACACACTCACACACGTTTGTTTTTGTGAATTGTGGGGACATTTCATAGGCGTAATGTTTTTACACTGTACAAACTGTATATTCTACATTAGCAAACTGTATATTCTGCCTCTATAGCCAGGGACACACTTAACGACTAGCTGAAACATTCTGAGTTCAACACACAAAGACAGTTTTCTTTGACTAAAGCACATTTAACAAGTAATTTAAATGCGACTGTAAACACTGACTAAACGCAACTGGCTATGACTTGACACACTTGGGCATGATCAGTCGTAAGTATTAAATTACAGTCATAACAAGCCTTACAATCCTTAAGTGTGTGCCTGGCTTAAACCTGCCCATCACAGGAAACTGTCAGCATTTTTGAATAAAAAAAAAAACACTGTTTAGTGTGTCCTCATAAACCATGTTTATATTGTAATACCCATGTCATTACACACATTTGTGTCCTTGTATACAACCATGTATACAAGAACGCACACACAAACACACTTTATATACTATAACTCTTTTTTTATGTGAATGGCACCCACCAATCCCTTTATTTGTTTTTCTGTCTGATCCTCAGGATTGCAGATCTAGCTCTTCCCAATGCCTCTAGCTCATCGCTATTTAAATCAGAGTACTGAGCATCGACCTCACACCAGTTTTTCTACAGGCTACCTCAGAGGATTATTTACTGCCAAGATCTGGGAGCTTATAACAAAATATCTAAGTTACTTTTTCACATTTATTGACTGACAGCTCTCCTGTCCTAATGTTGAGAGAAATAAAGTGCTAAAGAGGTGTTGTGTGTGCTGTGTGAACATGATGGGTGTTGTAGCTCTCAGTCCTGCAGAGTTTAGCTCCAACCCTCATAAGAACTCACCTGCCTGTAGCTTTCTAGCAACCTTTCAGACCTTGATGATCTTGTTCAGGTGTGTTTGATTAGGGTTGGAGCTGAACTCCGCAGGACTGTGGCTCTCCAGGACCAGGGTTTGCCACCCCTGATCTAGACTAAATGTGAACATTTACTCACATTTACGCCCTTCACTGTACAGGAATGGATATGCATTTCCTTCTGCCTGAGGCTTATTATTTTCATGTTTGGTGTGAAAGGGCCTTAAACATTTGCCAAAATATATATTTTTTGTTGTTATTTAAAACAAACAAACAAACAAGCCCAGGTGAAAAAAGTAATGCAAATAAAAAGTAACTAAGTAACGCAATGAGTTACTTTTTTAGGGAGTAATGCAATATTGCAATGCATTACTTTCCACAACACTGGACATCACTGACATGAACTTCCATGCTGCTTGCAAGAAAGCAGTTGAAATTTGCCAACATTGTATTGGGTCATGGAATGGACTAATCCATTGCATTGAAATGGAATTAACTAGGAAATAAAACATGACTTACCACACAGTGCAAGGCAACCAGTGAACTTTCAATTCAGCTTTCCCCTACACAAACACAAACACACACAAGTAATAATTACTTTAACTGTTTAAGCAATCACTGGATATTACCTTTGAAAGGCCAGCACATGGCCTTATGAGACATTTTACCTCATTTATTCGTTCCCCAGTTATTTTATCAAAAAGGAAAACCTTCTGCCTACTACATTTTTGACAACCTGAAATAATGAAAAGACAAGTTTTTTAAGCCACGAATGCCATGCTTTGTAGCTGAATCACACAAGCCCATATTTATAAATTCACAAGTGAGGAGATATGCAGTCTTTTCCATTCGTGTCAAAGTGAATTTGTTCCTGTTTTTGTCAATCAAGCAAAATGTACAGGATTGGTTTCCCAAAGCGCTTGGACATTGGCCACTAACACAGAGCTAAATAACTATGTAAATAACAAAATACTGTGAACTGGCTATCAATGTCCTGGTTAGCTGAATGAATCCAATTTAGATGAAGTCAGCTTTGACTGGGAGCAAATTTATTAATAGTGTGGAGTAAGTTGTATCATGCAAAAAGTTACCTTTTCTTCTGTTCTTTACCAGTGGCACCTCCGGACTCAAAGGCTTGGAAATGGAAGAGGCAGATGGATATGGAGGAGAAACAGGGTACGAGAGACGCGGTAAAGGTGTTTAACCTTCTTTTCCTCTGCCGCAGTGGAGGTGGAAGAGGGGAAGAAAGTGAGGGAAGAATAGTTGTAGAAGTAGCAGAGGAAGGAGGAGAGAGAGAGAGGTTGGAGAGAGCGAGCAAGACACAGGAACAAGATTGAGAACAAACACAGTTTCAGACTGCTTGGTGAGGCTCTCCGGCTGCTCCGCGGCGACGCTCTCCGGCTGCTGTGCTGTGGAGGTTGCTAAAATACAAATTTAATATGTACATAGTAACAAATAAATATACATGTATTATAAACAAAAACATTACTCTTACCTTTTGTTAAGATAAACTCATAAGCCCTCCGCATCTTCTCCAAAAACACTTTGGTGACAGGAGTGGGGTGCAGATGCGTGATAATATCTGCCACCCACTTATTTGAAGTCCTTTTGTCCTGTTTCCCAATAAATAAAATTGGCTTGTATCCGACAGCCTCAAGTTTCTGCACCTGAAATGAACAAAAGCAGTTATTACACTGCATTAGTTATTACACACATTAGTTAGTTACAGTACACCCACTGAAGTATTAGAAACATCAGTACTGTTAAAGAAATTTCATTTAATGAAAAACAATGCAAGAAAATGAGCCATAACCTGTTTCATTAAGATTATTTTAGAAGACACATTACTCTTGAACTGTATACAATCGATCATCAATATAAGGTAAGGCCAGAGGTACTGCTACAGTTTCTGCCATTGCCATCATGACTTACTTAATACTTGACACAGAATACAATTTTTTAACTCTTTAACAAAATGTATAAGTCAAGATGGATTCTTCCATGTATGAAATAAGATGTATGTAAATATGTTTGTAAAGGCCAGATCATATTAGTATGATATTCAGTATGTCAAAAACATGGCCTTTCGGTTTCACTTCACAATAATGTATGAAATATGAACTTTTTAACTTACTGCAATACGGGCAGAATCAATTATACGCCCAGCATTTCTGCTTTAAAGGACAGATTTCCCCCACTGGCTATCCAGTGATGCCACTTTTTCTATTATTTTGTTTTTGGTGGAGAGGCTTCCAAAGCAGACATGACAAGTTTTCCTGCTTGCCTGATTGGGAGTCTGGCAAGAAGGGCAGGGCCTGAATTTGGGCCTTGTCATGACTAGACAAGAAATATACACAAAAACATACAACAGATGGACAAACTGTTATGATAAAGAGGATTTTTAGGAACTATTAAGAGAACTGGAAGGATGGTCAAATAAAACAAATAAAGATGAAAATAGAGATAAAGATATAGAGAGAGCTAAAAAGAGAGTGACAAGTAAACTACAGCACAGACAGGTAAACAGGACAGACGTGGCTCTTAAAAGTGCCTTTATTGTGTGTGAGTGAGTGAGTGAGTGTGTTTGTCTGTATGTGTGGTCGGGGTTTGGAATAAAGAGCAGGCAAATTTGAAAGACCTGATGAGAGAGAAAAAAAATATATTAATAATTGAACACCTTACACCAGAGGTGTCAAACTCAGTTCCTGAAGGGGCTCAGCCCTGCTCCAGGAAACATACCTTTAACTTTGAAATAAACCTTAAGGACTCGATTAGCTGAGTAAGGTGCATTTAATTAGGGTTGGAACTAAACTCTGCAGGGCTGCGACCCTCCGGGAACTGAGTTTGACACCTGTGCCTTACACTTTACACCAGTATTCTTCAAAGTATATTTGATTTATTTTGGGTTGCACCATGTGTGAATAAATGGGCTTGGGCAGCTGGAATTTTGTTATTTTAATACAAAAGAAAGAAATAGAAAAGTTGCAATGTTTAACATAGCCTCCTATATAACCTCTGAAAGAACATTTAAATTATTTATTTTATAGTGAGAAATTGTGCTGAGACACAATACTGTTGTTGTTATGAATTTGTTTCTACTGTTTATTATAGATAATATTTAGGCATTTATTATCAAATTATCCGTGGATTTTAAACAATTACTGGCCAGACCATTTATAATGTTAGCTAAAATGGCTTAATAGTTTGAGCTATATAAAATAGGTAACTGGAAACACATCAGTACTGAAAATCTTTTTTAGTATTCCCCATGATTGCACCTTCATGATTATATGCGAAAAAAAATTAACTTTGAATTGAATAAGGTAACTTTGCTAGCCTACTGCACATGTGGTGCAGCAAGTAATTTAAATATATATATATATAAAGTTTTCTATCATTAACCGTCCTAATAAATTGCTGCCTTACACGTCTAAAAGTTCTAAACACAACTTGTCCTGATTCTACAGTTTTATTGTGTAAATTTAAGAATAGTCTCGATCTCTATTAATTAACTTTTCTACTTACCGAGTGGAAAGGGAAAAACGCAATGGACCTTGGGATCATGATCGCGCCATACAATGACGTCAGAGTTATTAATTTAGAGGATATTTAATAAATAAATAAACATTGATTAATCTACCACAAGCATATACACATTTATTTATCAATACCAGACTCCTATTAACAAAATAAGAAAGAAAACGCTTAAACTGCTTACTGCACGCACAAAAAAAAAAAAAAAAAAAAAAAAAGCTTACTGCACGCACCGCGGAGCGTTGTTAAACTCATCTCTGAATAGTGTTTTACCTGCAGTTGAGCGTTGTTTTGGTAAACTCACATCTGGATGATATTCTACCTGCAGTAGAGCGTTGTTAAACTCACCGCTGAATAGTGTTTTACCTGCAGTTGAGCTTTGTTTTGGTAAACTCACATCTGGATGCTGTTCTACCTGCAGTAGAGTGTTGTTAAACTCACCGCTGAATAGTGTTTTACCTGCAGTTGAGCGTTGTTTTGGTAAACTCACATCTGGATGCTATTCTACCTGCAGTAAAGCGTTGTTAAACTCACCTCTGAATAGTGTTTTACCTGCAGTTGAGCGTTGTTTTGGTAAACTCACATCTGGATGCTATTCTACCTGCAGTAGAGCGTTGTTAAACTCACCTCTGAATAGTGTTTTACCTGCAGTTGAGCGTTGTTTTGGTTAAACTCACATCTGGATGCTGTTCTACCTGCAGTAGAGCGTTGTTAAACTCACCTCTGAATAGTGTTTTACCTGCAGTTGAGCGTTGTTTTGGTTAAACTCACATCTGGATGCTATTCTACCTGCAGTAGAGCGTTGTTAAACTCACCGCTGAATTGTGTTTTACCTGCAGTTGAGCGTTGTTTTGGTTAAACTCACATCTGGATGCTATTCTACCTGCAGTAGAGCATTGTTAAACTCACCTCTGAATAGTGTTTTACCTGCAGTTGAGCGTTGTTTTGGTAAACTCACATCTGGATGCTGTTCTACCTGCAGTAGAGTGTTGTTAAACTCACCGCTGAATAGTGTTTTACCTACAGTTGAGCGTTGTTTTGGTTAAACTCACATCTGGATGCTGTTCTACCTGCAGTAGAGCGTTGTTAAACTCACCGCTGAATGCTGTTAAACAACACGACGAACGCTCCCCCCTATTTCTCAGAGGGCGCTTTGATATCAGACTGCGAGGGATTTCTTAACATTAAAACCTAGTTGTGTGGCCAGATAAAGAGGATATTGGGGACACCCTTTGACCAGCCTCGGCATAGATCATTTATTGTAGCCTATTCCTATCTATTCGTATTTATTGTAGTCTCGATCCATCCACAGCAAACTTTATTATTATTATTTTTTCATCCACAGCAAACAAAGGGCTGCGTGTGCTTACCCAAAACGTCAAATTTCGGCGCCTCAGGCTCGGGTTCAGGGTTCCATAGAAGTCTATCGGACTGCCCTGCTCGTTGAAAAATGACGCCAAAGGGATACCAAGTGCGTTAAAATGTGACGCCAAGGGGTCCTGACCAAGCGACCATATGTGACGAGTTGGGAGTGAGAACGTGTGTTGAACTTGAAGAAGGAGGTGTAACTTGAAGTTGTCCAATTCACACAGAACCACGCGAGATGTAGACACGAGATGTTGTTGGCAAGATGGCCGCTCATGTCAAATGGTGAGATTTTTTCCAAGATAATGGTTAAAATTTTAGTACGTAAATCAGTTTCGTGTTGTGCATTATTGATTCTGGAGTTGATAATCAATTAAAACTTAACCTTCCTCAGCATTCTTGACTTTCAGGTGTTAAGAAGTGTTATGAAAAATATATGATGTTCTACATACACCCCAACGACATGTAAGTCTGGTTAATGATGAATTTACAAAACTTAACTGTAAATTTTGTCCATTAAGGTCTGCCTTTAATTTACCTGTTACCATGGTGAATCGTAGTACAAGCCTGTCAACATACATTGCCTATGATAACAATGGTGCCAACCTACAGCCCACTTTGCATTTAGATTTATAGAAACAGACACCTGCAATATGTGGGGGGAAAATGCATAAATTCTTTGTAAACTGAATTTCAATAGAAAAATCACATCCAACAGAAAGAACATCAGTTATTACAAAGTGCCTCCAGCCTCATAAAAGCAGTCAGCACTGCAGTATCCTGCAAGTTCATTGTCGGAGTAGAATCCCTGTAGTTTTCCCCTCTGTCCACATCCCCTGTAGCCTTCACAGTCTTTGTATAGAGAATTGCAATGAATGCAACATGAGATTCGATATGGAGTTCTGTAGGTCCTTCTATGCTCCTCTGAAAATGTGTCCCAGTTCACCACACCTGATGACAAAATAATAGAACACAAAATCGGTGTTGTATTACTGGCATTTGCAGGACATTCAGTTGTATAAAATTGGACAAACACATCTCAAACCTTTCTCAAGTTCTAAACGTTTTGCTATGCACTTGCTGCAATGTAAAAAGCAGCAAGCCAACATGTCCAAGTTCAGTGCATCCATAGCTCACAATGATCCCGTAAGTGACTTCATATATATATATATATATATATATATATATATATATATATATATATATATATATATATATATATGAAGAAGGAAAGGGTCAAAACTTACTGTCAAGCCAGCAGAAGTGTGCTTCCTTCAGAAAGGATTCTTCTCTCACTACCCTCCAGAAATGCGTGCATGTGAGAGCCAGGGTATGGATTGCCGAGTCTCCATCTTGCAGCACCACATGGATGAAGATCCTGTGCAAAATTTCCTCAGGCAGCTGTAAACATATAACATAAGTCACTGCAAAATCAGTAGCCTCAATATTAAGTCATCATTATCTTGGACCAATATAAAGGAATGATCTTAATTTATATGTTCTGTACGCTTCAACTGTGGCCTGCAAATTGCACATATGTAGTTCTTGTTGCATCTTGGATTAAGATACAGTATATAAGAAGTGAAAAGCTGGGATGTTTACATGCCTGCAAAATACCAATTCCCTTTGGAGAGGGCTCAACTTTGCATGGCTTTTTCACCTTGCATGGGTTTGAGAGGACAGGTTCCTTTACATGAAGGAAATGAGATACATATTACTCAGCTTATTACATATAAAGCACAATAATAAAAATTACATCTTAAAACCAAGTTTTAGGCCTTTTAAAATTTGGTCATAATTCTTATGATGGTGACCTCGTATTTCCTCTTCCTAGGGATGCGGAAAATTCGGTCCAGACTTCCACTGGCCATCTGTATTCCCTGCTTGGTAAAGTGGGCAAACCTCCGGCCATGGCTATAGTATTAAATAAAATAAAATTACATTTACATTGCTGCCCCAGATTACCAATGATAATATCCTGAATTTGTCTTGAATTTAAAGACACTCGTACCCTTCAATCTCAAGATTCTCCACCAACACTGTGCACCACCACCTCCTTAAGCAGGGCATGTCATGCTGAAGACACCAGAAAACAATACATTTACAGTTTAAGTTGAAAGTTATGTAAGTTAATATGGAGGCCCAACTCACAATTTCCAGAATAATAATAATAATAAAAACAGGCCCACACATTCAAATAAAGCAAAACAGGATGACAATACTTTTAGCAGAAAAACCCAAAGGTAAAAGAGGAAGAAATCTCAGGAAAGACCACAGAGGGAGCTGCTTCCTGTACCAAATCCAAAATCAAAATGCACATATATTAACCATAGTTATGAAGTAGTATTGAATTCATACTTACAACTGTGAAATCAAATGGAGCTTTCATGGCAACATACCAGGAGTACTTCAAATATAGCAAAGTTAGCACAATTAATTTTATGTGTGCATATTCAGAAGTAAGCAAGCTAGATAAAACGAAAAAGAGAATCTTCTATTGCAACAGTATGACTCCCATTAAATTAACAAAAACTGCTTTAGGTGGAACTGAGACAGGAAACAACCAACAGCTGCATCACTGAGCAAAGACATTGTGCTGCCATCCTTATTCCGCAGTCTTTATTCCATTCACACATAAGCCTAATGCCAGTAAAATAAAGTAAACCTGCATGTATGACAAGGGCTATAGGTTTTGTTCATGGACTTTATCTGAGATAACATAAATTAAAAAAGTTTTTTTTGTTTTTGTTTATTTTACTGGAAAACTGTTCACTTACCATTATCATGAAGATTCCACAGTCAATGCCATAATGTTGTCGAGGGAGCCCCTTTTAAAAATAAATAAAAAGTAATCAAGTTTAATGAACCGCAAACTAGCGTAGAGATGTGTGTTAGTGTGATAGGGTCTTGCCTGGTTATTGTAGAGTGTTCAGGTTGTAAGGTTGAAGTGAGAAATAGTCAAAGTAGTAATAGCCCAAGTTGTGACAAACCAATAATTTAAAAAGTGATATGCGGATAAATGTCCTTTACAAATGATTTTTACCTTAACATCCAGGCCTGTTAATTCAGTCAATGGTTCCGAGACAATGTGCTGTGCAACAGACCTGATAAAAACAAAGCATCAGTAACTAACAACTACTGGAACAGACACAAAAAGTTCTGTTGAGGAACTACAGAACATTTCAGTCTTCGGAACATGACTGACAAACAGCTTTAGTTCAAACGATCAGAGCAAGTCTTGGGAACATGACTAACAGTAATCAAACAGTCTGAACAAGGCTGGGGAACACCCCTTCCAGTAAACATCTTTCTTTAGAAACCTTAAGATGTTTCGATAAGGTCCGTGAGTAAAGCCTTGTCCTCTCTCTGAATATTGGGAATCCAGGAACAAAATCTCTCTTTTAAGTGGCTTAATAACCTACAGGGAAAGTGGTCTTGGAAATGAGTCAACAAATCTTCACCATTGCACAAAAGATCCAAGTCAAAGGCAGGATTACAGAAGGTTAAAAAGAATCAGGACCTACAACTTAAATGTGTTTATTTCAGTATAAATCCTCCATGATTTATAGAATAAATGATGAAGTATGATTTTGGAATAAATACTAAAAATTCACTTACACACAGCAGATAGTGCCCTGGGGTCCAAAGGGGGAAAATCAAGGCATCTTTCTTTTGGGAGTCCAACTTAAACAAGAAAGATTGTTTTGCAAATTTTCATTAATTTTGATTAAGGCTATTTTCAACTCTGCCTGAGAATGTTAGAACTCTTTCATCTTTGATCTTTAATTTCATATACTTTTGGAAGAGCTTTCTTTTCTTAAAAAGAAAAACATAAGGATTATCATTATTACTTGAATATATTGTGGTTACTTACTGGAAGAGAGAGGAGAGGGTCACAGGATGAGGGCAAGAGCCAAGTTGGTGGAATATGGAGATCTACAATGTAAACATCTTTTCCCTGTAGTAGACATCTCTATCAATATTTACAGACAGTTTTTCAATTGAATGTGTCACATATATCTGTATATACAGACACACACTTGATGCTGAATTATTTCCTTGATAATCCTGAAACAAGCATTTCCCACCTGTAAATACAACACTTTTTAATACCAATTCCATAAAAAGTTAAATTACTTCAAAAGTAAAACTAAAAATGTTCCTCACCACTGAATCCATTTCCTCTCTTAGTCCCAGGGTTACAAAGTTCTGTCATGTGAGGCATGTCTGACCATCTTTTATGATTGTTTCATTCATCGGTCGGTCCTCATCCAGTACATAATTTACCTATACATTACACATATTACAAAGAAATGCAAGCAGTTTCAAATGTGAAATGTGAATTTAAAACTGCTCTATGCCTAAAATTAGGCATGGTGCCTGATAACTTTAAGCTCCAACACTTAAAGAACTTCAACATATACAAAATAAATGGCACAATATTGTCTATTAATAAATCTTTGTGACAAAGCAGTACATCCAACATACCAATTTGTCTGGAAGGGGATGAGGCAATCCTAGTGTCCATGAGGCACGACCGGGCCTGAGGTTTGTTGTCATAGTCAGAGCCTCACATTGCTCACCACAGTGGGCTTCCATGTCCACATCTGTAGGGACATCCGCATGCACTGCAAGACAGTGACAGTTCTAAGCATTTGACAGTGATAAGACATAAAAAAATATTTAGAATTACGTAGGCACACATTTAAACAATGGTTTCCTTCAGTGATGTTTGGGTGAATGATAGTTACCTAGATGCAGATATTTTAGGTATATTTGTTACTTGAAATAATAGTTGTCCTAGAATAGATCTTAAATGTAAATGTAAATGTATTAAAATAATGAAATCGAATTATAAATACCCAAAATGGCTTTTCCATATGCATCAAGGGTGATATCTCCATGAGAAATCTTTTTAAAGTCCTCCAGTGCCTTCTGGTTAACGCTCTCATTGTGGTGAATGCAAAATGTTACGCATAAGGAAGATGTGGCTTGCTGGGGAGAGAGAGTTCATGAAATAGTTGTTCTTTCACATGCCAGAGAACAGCTGCTCTGCTGTCTGGGAGTTTATCCACCCACATAGCTCTGGCACAAGTCCAATTACTCTCAGAGCATCCTTTTCATCTCTTGTGTTATACTGATGAAACGTGTCATACAATGCATAGTGCTCTGCGGAACCAGTTGCAGGATGGCCATTAGGATCAGGTGGGTCTTTTTTCAACTGCAACCATGGCAAATTTATTTTCAGTTCCCCTCTCTTAGCAGATTCAATATTCTCTGGGATAGCTGCAGCCACTCTTCCTTCATATGGACTGAAGGGCAGTCTGTCTGGTTCCCTTAGGTTGGTATGAGTCACTAGTCCTCGAGCAAAATCATAGATGACAATGTTTGGGAAATGTTGGAATGACAGCAACATATCTGCATAATCACGTGGGCTTTCAGCTCTTATGTTGAATTTGACTGAGTTCACAATGCCACAAGGACACAAGATAACTGCCCAGCCACCTTGAAATGGAAATACACACCATTAGCATTGCCATTAACTTAGCTGTCTCCAGGTACACGTATAGACTCATACTGACATGTTAAATATAACTGTAATGAATTAAACCTTGCTAATCATCGGGAAGAAGGAGGCGGGAACCGGCGGACAATCAAACAACATTTTAATAAAGCAAAATCAACACAAAACAGCGCACCAGCCCCTCACGGACAACTGGTGCGCGCAAATAAAAAAACCAAAACACAACTAAAAGCCCAGGCCTGGTCCTCTCTCGTCCTTCACTGTCGTCGCTCCAGTTTTATATCCTTCCATCTCCTCCGTGGGCCTCGAGACCGGCGGGTCGAACAGGTGTAGCTCATCTCCAATCACTCCACCGGCCTCGCTCCCATGTCCCTCGGCCCCGCCCCACTCGTCACAATAACTATTCAATATTTGCTTAGATCATTACATAGATTATGGAACAACATATAGTTAGGGCACTTACCAGATGCTCCCCAAACCTTTTGAAACACTTTGTCATAAGTGCTCCTTGTTTTCATCTCCTCCCTCAAACGGAGGAGAAGATCAATTTTTGAGCCCTTTGAATCCACACCACATTCTTTTATAAGTTTTCTCAAGGCATCAACCTGTGAAAAAATGTAGATGCAATAACTACCATTACTTACAAAGCAGGATAGATTATCATTTTTCTTGCTTTTAGTTAATAACCAAACTTGGAAGCGGTTTCAAAAACATCCAGCAGATTATAAACATCCAGTAAATTTATTGAAAACCCACCTTTATAAATTGCTTATGTTTAAGTGTCAGATTTGTTTGATATCATTGTTGTATATTGTATTCAATTTTATTTGTTTTTAACTCTGCTCTAGTGCTTAGGTTGTGAGAAAAACACATAATTAAAATGTATGCATTGCTATCATATTAGTTCACTTGACAGTCGTTCTTCTGTGATGTCAATGTCCACATTTTCTGCAACAGACTTCTTTGCGGTAACTTTGGCATACTCAGTGTTGAGTACTTTATTGCTGGCTCTGGTGAGGGGACCAATCCACGGTGCCCATTTTGAATAGGAAGGTGAAACTTTAAATGGATTCCCATGGTTACCTTTTTAGATGAAAAACAAAAGTTTTCTTAAATGTTACTGCACTTAACAGATTATGGCAGTTAAAATAATAGAAAAAATTATCCATGGCACTAGAAAAGCATGCACACAGATAATTACAGGGCATTGTAAACAGATAGAGAGATCTTTTGGAAAACATTTCTAAATATGGCTGCAGGATACTTTTTCATATCTACAACTTACTTTGTAAAAAGCCTCTGCAAATAATTTCTTGGTCAACAGATTGCCAGAATTCTTCAATATCAACGTGGCCATCAAACTGTGGTGGGGGATCCTCAATATCGCTCACTGTAAGACATTACAGCTTACAGGTTAGCAACTATGGTTTTGGGAAACGCATCCCAGTATGTTATTTTTTTTTTTTTAGCTTATGTATAGGTAAACATTTATATATAGTATATTTATAGTCAAAATCTGTCAGTAAGTTAGTTGTGTATAGGTTTATACTGTTTTACTTCATTGTTGTATGTCTGTATTTATGTAGCACCGTGGTCCTATGAGGCACAACATTTAGTTCCACCGTACAGTATGTCCACACATGTAGCAGAATGACAATAAAGCTCAACTTGCCTTAACTTGAAAGAGGAGAAAGACCACTTCTTACCTGGCATGCTAAAAACTCCCTTCTTGTGCAAGTCCATTATCACAAAAGGTGGATGGACCCCACAGTGCACACATGAAAAATGGTAATTATGTGCCGTCAACGCTTCAAAGTGAAGATAACCATGAAGAAGGGAGTCATGGTTTGGATACTTTTTTTGGTTGATCTGTTCTAAGATGTCCAAGGCCCTGCCAACTGCAGTGTGATTCTGTAATAGCATTTGAAATGCTATTTGTCAAGAAATTGTCAAGTCATGTTTGCTTTTCTGTTGACATTTGTGAATGCTTACTAGGATTTCAGGGTGAAACTTTTAGAACAAAAACACAATAAAATAGTTACATTTCTGAAATTATTAAATGAAGAACAAACTTGCTTGTTTATAAAGAATTATCAAAATTCCTACATCGTTCCCGTTTAAAATAATGATTAAAATAGTACATTAAAAAACACACAAGACGTGTGTTTAGGAAAATATGATGGGTGCATTAAAGTTGCATGCATGAATGTAGAAGTTAAGATTACCTGTACAGACTGTCTCAAGAACAGACAAAGATGCAGTGTTAATATTGTGTGGTCATCAAAATTGTGCAGCCCCTCTGCCCATTCCTGGTATCGGTAAAAATGTCCACACAACCCACACCTTTTACAGTATGTGGTCACATCTATAAGGAAGGAAAATAATTCTGTATTAGTCATGGAATCACTGTAGGTTATAACATGAATTAACAATTAAGTTACACACACCTTCCAGTATGCCAGTGAACGTGACAATTTTCGCTTTCTGTGTAATTAAGATTGGATCCGAAAGAGGAATCTTTCCTGGGCATACAGTGCAAACAGTCTCCAGTGGAATGAGATGCTTGGGGAGTGTTTCCATGTTCTGTGGTGAACAAACATCGTTTGGCAGAACAGCTGGCAATTTCTTGTTGTTCAGCAAGTAAAGGACAATTGCCATCAACGCGTTTCCATTAGGTGGATATTGAAGCCTTTCCTCAGTACTGTGCACATCTGGAGGAAAAGTTTCTGCAAATGTGTCAAACACATCACTGTCTGTACATCTGACTTTTAGAAAAAGATCAGGACGAGTCTGGTTCAAGTGCCATTTCGCAATGGATTTATGAGGACATGAATTCCTTGGCTTAGAGCATGGGCAGTGCCAAGTATTTCTTTTTTTGTCAAAACAAACAATTACTCTCCCTAACCGAGAATAATACGAGATGCACGTTTCCAGGACTGACACATATATTTTCGATGTTCCATTGCCAAATGAGACCTCTTTACTCAGTGGGTAGCTCTCATTCTCTGCTTTTTGCTTCCGTGCAAGACACAATTTCTTTGTTTTGTCAGAAATCCACTTTTTTCTTACCATATCTGACAGAACTTCTTCCTTAAGGATGATGTCTGGTTCGGATGAAATAGGACAGTATGATAATGACTTCAAATGGATGCACTGAAACCCCATTTAGCCACTTCTTCTGGAAAATTCAGAAGCCCGTTTGCATTGCTGTAGCTCACAGCTCACTTGATGGTTGCTTCCCCATGTGCATTTCTGTACATGTATGGGGTTTCCAAATCCAGAAAAGCTTCTTCTGACAGCAAAAATGCCCTTATTACAGTCTATGCATTGGGATGGTAGATGGTGATTTGCCGTTACATCTGTATCTGCTGTTGAGTGACGTCTTTGAATGTGTATCTTGATGTTTTTTTTATTAACAATTAAATTGCAGTATGTGCATGTAGTTTTTTGGGGCTTTGACCTAATTATTATTGGGTTACTCGAGCAGGTGGTTTGGGCTCAAGTTGATGAGGTAGGATTATCACTGTTAGACAGTGTAATGACTTTTGGATAAGAAGCTGCACTGGAGTGTGCAGAGATGCCAGAGGGTGCAGAGATGCCGGAGGGTGCAGAGATGCCGGAGGGTGCACAGACGCTGGATGGTTCACAGACGCTGGAAGGGGCACAGACGCTGGATGGGGCACAGACGCTGGATGGGACACAGACGCTGGATGGTTCACAGACGCCGGATGGGGCACAGACGCTGGATGGGGCACAGACGCTGGATGGTTCACAGACGCTGGATGGTTCACAGACGCTGGATGGGGCACAGACGCTGGATGGTTCACAGACGCTGGATGGTTCACAGACGCTGGATGGTTCACAGACGCTGGAAGGGGCACAGACGCTGGATGGGGCACAGACGCTGGATGGGACACAGACGCTGGATGGTTCACAGACGCTGGATGGGATACCAACGCTGGATGGTTCACAGACGCTGGATGGGGCACAGACGCTGGATGGTTCACAGACGCTGGATGGTTCACAGACGCTGGATGGTACACAGACGCTGGATGGTACACAGACGCTGGATGGTTCAAAGACGCTGGATGGGGCACAGACGCTGGATGGTGCAGAGACACAGGGACCTGTTGATGCTTCAGCTAACCCACTGTGGCAGGGGGGGCGTGGTTTAGCGAAGTCTGCAGCGGGAGAGAGAATCAGGAGACGAGCGGTAAGTGAGTGGTTTGGGCAGAAATTATCATCACCTGTTTCTTGTTCCAGTAATTGCCGTGGAGAGAGTATAAAACGCCAGGGGAGACGGAAGCAAGTGAGAGAGAGACGGACTGCTGACCCGAACCGGAAACGGAAACCGGAAGGAGTAAATCGAAAGTGCTGTGACAGCGTGTCAGAATAGAAAGTTTGAGTTATTTTTCTGTTAAATAAATACGTCAGCAGTCCAGCCGACCCCTTTGTCCTCTTCCTTGCCCACACGAACTTACTACACTGAAACCCGAAACCCGGGAAGCCGAAACCCGGGAAGGAAGAAGGACCGCCGCCGCTGCCATGCAAAGCCCGTCCTCCACGCCGCTTGCGGACGTCATCGCTGGAGTTGGGCGATGCCGGTTGGCCCTTCGCGATGGCCCAACAGCTCCGGGACTCCTGCCGCAAGTGGCTACTAGCCGAGGGAAGCGATGTGGAGCATGTCATCGACCTGGTGGTGCTGGAGCAGTTCATCGCTCGGCTTCCCAAAAAGGCGGAGGACCACATGGTGGCGTGCCCAGGGGTCGGCGAGTACCAAATACCTGTGAGTATCAAGGGGGGTACATATCCGGCCTTGGTGGATTCAGGAGGCAACCAAACCTCAATCCATCAAAGCCTGATTCAACCGGGGGCATTGGATACAAGCCGCGTGGTTAAGGTGCGGTGCGTACATGGGGATGTGGTGGAGTATCCGGTCGTCCCAATTATGATTCAATTCCGGGGACAAAAGCATAGTGTGGAGGTGGCGGTTAGCCCCCACCTCCGGCATCCGGTAATTTTGGGAACAAATTGGCCTGCGTTTACGGTTTTATTGGGGTCGTTATGTGCGGATGCCTCTTGGGGAAATAAGGCACGGAAGGAGACCGCGCGGGTACAGGTGGGGGAAACTGAGCCAGGACCGCTGGGTTCTGCTTCAGGGGAACCGAACGAAATAGGGAGACTGATTCTCTCGGAGCGTGATGACTTTCCTCTGGAGTAGTCTCAGGATGAGACACTAAAACATGCGTTTCAACAGGTCGGCGCCATCGATGGCCAGTCTCTCAATCCTGCCCTCCCGCTCTCCTATCCGTATTTTGCCATTTTAAAAGACCGTTGTATCGAGTGACCCAAGACGCTCGGACAAAAGTGAATACAACCCAGTTGTTAATTCCAAAGGGCCGCAGGGAAATGCTTTTTCATGCGGCCCATTCTAATCCTATGGCGGGCCATTTGGGACAGGCCGCAACACTAAATCGCCTCATAACCCATTTCTTTTGGCCGGGCATTCATGACAACGTGCGCAGGTGGTGCGCATCTTGTCCGGAATGTCAGTTGGTGAACCCACCGGCCGCCCTCTTCCCTTAATGCAGGTCCCCTTCGAAAGAATTGGAATGGACCTCATCGGGCCATTAGAGCGATCGGCACGAGGACATCGCTTTGCATTAGTCATAGTTGATTATGCAACACGATATCCTGAAGCGGTGGCTTCCGCAACATTTCCGCTAAAAGTGTTGCGGATGCCCTGTTTCGTCTTATCTCCCGGGTGGGGGTTCCAAAAGAAATCCTCACCGATCAGGGCACGGCGTTTATGTCACGTACGCTACGCGAACTGTACGGATTGTTGGGCATTAAATCGATTCGAACTAGCGTCTATCAACCACAAACCAACGGCCTGGTCGAACGTTTTAATCGCACTCTTAAATCCATGATCCGTAAGTTCGTTCACGAAGACGCCAAAAATTGGGATAGGTGGCTAGAGCCCTTGTTACTCGCTGTGCGAGAGGTCCCACAAGCCTCCACGGGGTTTTCCCCCTTCGAGCTTCTCTATGGGCACCAGCCCCGGGGGGTGCTCGACATACTGAGAGAAACTTGGGAGGAGGGACCATCTCAGGGCAAAAACAAAATTCAATATGTGCTGGACTTGAGAATAAAACTCCACACATTGGGGCGGCTATCAATGGAGAATTTGTTACAAGCCTAGGACCGCCAGAGCCAGCTGTATAACAGGGGAACAAGGTTGCGCAAATTTGCACCGGGAGAGAAAGTACTTATATTACTCCCAACGTCGAGCTCTAAATTAATGGCTAAGTGGCAGGGACCGTTTGAGGTCGCACGACAAGTCGGAGATCTCGATTATGAGGTAATACTGTCCGATAGGAACGGGTCTCGTCAGATCTACCACCTCAACCTCCTTACAAAATGGAATGAGGCAGAATCAGTGATGTTGGCAACGGTGATTGGGGGGGAGGATGATCTTGGTCCAGAGGCAAATATCAAACCACAATCCATCGCCCTGGCTCCAGGTGGAGATCACCTCTCGCCGTCCCAACTCACTGATTTAACTAAATTACAGGCAGAGTTTGCCGACGTCTTCTTGCCCTACCGGGCCTTACTAACCTGATTCAGCACCATATCGAGACCGAGCCGGGCGTGGTAGTTCGCAGCCGGCCTTATCGCTTACCTGAGCACACGAAAAAAGTAGTTCAGGCTGAATTAGGCGCTATGCTTGACATGGGGATAATAGAAGAATCCAACAGTAACTGGGCAAGCCCGATAGTTTTAGTTCCGAAAACGGATGGCTCAGTCCGGTTCTGTGTGGATAATCGCAAGGTGAATGCTGTGTCGAAATTCGACGCGTATCCAATGCCGCGGGTTGATGAGTTGCTTGATCGGATAGGCACGTCTCGTTTTTATTCGACATATGACTTAACAAAGGGCTATTGGCAGATCCCCTTGTCTCCATTATCCAGAGAAAAAACAGCTTTCACAACGCCGTTTGGTTTACACCAATTTGTTACCCTTCCGTTTGGCTTGTTCGGGGCACCTGCTACCTTTCAGCGCTTCATGGATAAGATTCTGCGGCCCCATGCTGCATATGCGGCTGACTACCTGGATGAAATTATTTAGTAATGATTGGCAGCGGCATATGCAGCATCTGAGGGCTGTCCTGAGGTCACTGAGGGGAGCGGGGCTCACGGCCAACCCAAAGAAGTGTGCGATTGGGCGTGTGGAGGTAAGGTATCTGGGCTTCCACTTGGGGCATGGACAGGTGCGTTCCCAAATTGATAAGACAGCCGCTATTGCGACCTGCCCACGTCCCAAGACCAAAAAGGAGGTAAGGCAGTTCTTGGGGCTGGCGGGATATTATAGATGGTTTATTCCTAATTATTCGGACCTCACCAGCCCTTTGACTGACCTTACTAAAAAGGAGGTGCCAGATACAATCCAGTGGACGGAGCCGTGTCAGCAGGCCTTTACCCAGGTCAAGGCTGCTCTATGTGGGAGGCTGCAAGTGAGAGAGAGACAGACTGCTGACCCGAACCGGAAACGGAAACCGGAAGGAGTAAATCGAAAGTGCTGTGACAGCGTGTCAGAATAGAAGTCACCATTTGGTGTTTGCAAAGTTTGAGTTATTTTTCTGTTAAATAAATACGTCAGCAGTCCAGCCGACCCCTTTGTCCTCTTCCTTGCCCACACGAACTTACTAAACCCACATTTTTGCACATGGTTCAAAAATAAATTTTGCCGAGTTATAATTCTCGCACAATAGCAGCAGTGATAATGATGGCTTCTGCAACATACACCATGGCATCTGTACATTTTATACCCTAAAAAACAAAGAGAAACACAGGTGTATATAAAATACAGATACATTCTTTATTATGATGCAATGTTCAGAATTAAAATTGTACATAAGTTAACACTGAAATAAATAGCTTAACATTACTAGTGAATAATTAAAAAAAAATCAGGCTCTACAACATTTATCTAAAATAACAAATACCTCTATGTTTAACAGCTGTTTTCTCATGGGTTTGCATATGTGCCACAACATATGCATACGCTCCTGTTTTGCTGCAAATCTGGCATTTGTAGTTCGGGTCTTCAGAAATTGGGGTTTTCAATGTACCTTCCCTACAAACCGTTGGATGAAGCTGGAAGCAATTAAAAAAATAAGAATTTTATTGTTTACCCACATGATCAGATCAATAACACTTTACAACACTTTCCAAAAGAGTCATGTTCTCTAAAGGTGTAATACACCCTCGTCATTTCAGTAAACTCATTAAATACTCTATTCAGGCTGAAGTGAACCTGTTAAGAGCGGCACAACCAGCACTTTTATGATTCACTAAGCAGTATTAATTCCAGCCAAAACTACAGCAGGTGATTTCACTTTATATTGGTGATATTCATGAGTGAACTTAACATTGCAATAAAAACACTTCACAACACACAAGAAATCCTGTTTCCCGTATTTGCTGGCTAACAGTTTACCTATGTGACACTACAACTGCAAACCCCGTCGTTATTGAATTCAACGTTATCTACTTGCGATTTAACAATATACATCTGGCAAATTTTGTTCTTTTAGCCGCCAAGTGTTACCCGCAATAACTTTTGCTTACTTAACAACGCAAAGCGAGGAATGTTAAGTTTTAATAGATTATCAGCTCCAGAACCAATACTACACAACAAGAAACTGACTTATAAACTTAAATTTAAACATTTATCTCGGGGAAAGTTATTCTCACCGTTGCCACCTTACGAGCTGCCATTTTGCCAACAACATCTCGTTTCTACATCTCACGTGGTTCTGTGTGATTCGGACAACTTCAAGTTACGCCTCCTACTTCAAGTTACGCCCACTTCAAGTTACGCCCCCGTCTTGCAGTCTGCAGACATACACGCTTGCTGCAGACAGCCTATAATCATCATATATTTTACAGGTAACAAACCAAATGATGAGGACAGTAGCTTTTGTGTGCCAGCTGTAGTAAATACAGGAACATAGATACAGTCAGCATGTAGTCATATTTGGGGGCGTGGTGAGAGCGGAGTCGGCGTGGGGGAAAACACAGTGAACATTGTGTGTATTTGAATGACAAAAATGCACATATTGAGCGCTCATTCCCAGATACGTGTAGAACAACTGTAGTCTCTTCTTACTTACAGTTTTTCTCAGTCGCTTTGGTACATTTCTCGAATCAAACTCACAATTTGCAAAACAGTAAGTGCATTTCTCAAAACAATTTGTACAAATAGCAAAACACCATGGATAACCTGCAAAAGCCACTTTCTTACTCAAAATCCTTAGTTCATCTCTCAAAAGTAAATATCTGTGTCAATGAACATGTCAGTGCCATCGAATGACAAGTCCTTGTGTTATAGTTTATGGATAAGTCAGTCAAATTGCTTAGTCATGTTGTCAATATAACAGTGTACTCTGGAGAGATGTTCTGATGTAAACTATGGCAACATTTTGGATGACAGTTACTGTATTGAACAGTATGCCATATGCTTATGTATGCCATATATATCCATTTCAAAAGTAGAAATTTACACATTACTGTATGTGGGATATTGATTGAAAGAGACTGGATAGAATTCCCAGTTTAAACTGTTAATAGTGGTCTGGCCAAAAAACAAAACAAACAAAAAAAACCTTTACAATGTCATTGTGATATAGAAAAGGAAAAAGAAATATGGGCACAAAGATGAAAATAAGTCAATGTGTAACTCTTGTGTTGTCATCTGTCTATACAGTACATGCTTTCCAATAGAAGATTCATGAGATGAACCTTTGAGCAATTTCAGAGAAATGGTTTATCATTGGTTTATCATCTACATTCTCTTCATTAGTAAAGATTCACTTGCACAATTCATGCCAGATTGACAAAAAAATTCTAATAATAATGTGTAAAGAAAAAGTGTGCTTGGCAGTTTATGACAACTAGATTAACCATTTTGCCTTTAATGACTTATACGATGAACTAAAGACCCGATGTTTTGGGGGGTAAGACTATTGCACAGAAAACTATATAGTACATTTTGAGCAACATGACATTAGCAACTGATAATGTAGGAAACAACAGAGAATTGTACATAATCATTTGCATGGATGTACCAAAGCATTTGCAACTTGTTCAAAGAAATGAGAAACTGCTTTTTTGATATGCACAAGTGACACAATGATGTGAGAATTGAACAGGTAGTTTTGAGAATTTCAATTCTGATCTGAGAAATGTAACAAAGCGATTGAGAAAAACTGTAAATATTCATATACATTAGTACATGTCGATATTTGATTCATTGTACAGCCCTAATGTAGATGCATTCATTCAAAAATAGCCAAATTCCGTGACGTTCTGCTTCATACAGCAAGTTCTATTTTTGACTGGATTCCGCGATTCAATCAGTGTCGCTTCGCAAACACAGATGGGGTGAATTTATGAATAAAAGTGTAAAAGATTAGACACAAAACCAAGTTGTTACGTATCCTCACGGTTTTTCTTAAGTTGGTATACGGAAATCCTTGGCCTTTTCTAGTGAGTATACAGCGTATTACTGCGTATCACGTAGACTACACTTTATAAAAGTATACTTAAGTGCACTTCTTTTTCACAAGGGTTAACAAGTTTACTTAACTCTTAACGCACCAACAAACCTAAAACACAAAATTGGCGAAATGGTTAATTTCATGCTCAAAATCACACAATATGAACTAAACCCCACATGTTCTCTTCCAACAGGAACATTTAGTCAATTATAACACAATGACAAAAAAAATAAAAAATCATTAGCTGAAATTACAGAAACTGCATTATTTTATGCTTCAGGTCTGCTCTTACACAATAGACAGTATATTTTATTGATCATAGATTGTGTTTTTCACTGTAGTTTCTTTTGAAGCCTCTCTACATTTTTGTTTCATTGGGTTTAGTAAATGCGTGCATTGTTTCTTTTGCTGCAGAAATTGAATACAAAATATCAATAACCATCTCAGAGTAGCTTTATAAAATGTACAGTTTATGTAAAAAAAAGAAAAAAAAGAATACAGACAGAAATGCATACAGACAGACTTTATTTGCAACAGGACATTAGAAAAGTATCGAAAACATAAATACAAGAAAAAATATGCAATGTGATCTAATCTGCCCAAACTTCTACTTTTCTAAGATATTTGTAAGTTAGTCTTAGAACATGATGTTCCCTTTCAGTCGGTCCCTCTCGACTCCACGTCGGTGACTGACGAAAATAGTATATCGCTTCGATAGAGCAATCTACTTCAAGTGTAAACTAAAGCCAATGCACACTGTCATGCAATTATTGCATCCAGCTGCCGCTGATCACAGCGTGAGTATAAGAGGCAACAGGTGCAATGCATACCAGCTTTTCGCTTTGGGGCGCTCTGTTAAGAAGTTAAGAAGCCCTCGGTTTGTTAAGAAGTTTACAGTACACCAGCCCTCATAAAAAACTTAACCAAGGTTTTATAATACAAAAAGTGTATACTGTGTTTTTTAGCAGTTTGACTGCAATTTGTATAATGGCAGTTTTACTACAAATAAGTTACCACGTAAAGCTATGGTTAGTGTAACCTGGTTAATTTATGGTTACCATTGTAACTTTGAGTACAAAAATCTTTTCTTTTTTTTTATCTGCCATGGTTAATGTCGTAATTAAGGGAGCAAGCACTGTCAGGTTTTTTTGGTGCGTTTATCAGTTAAAAAATAATCGTCCAGTCATTTTAAATATGAAGGCTATAGTTTAAATTAATCCGAACTGAATGAATCTGAACGAGTGTGTGCAGGAAGTAGTAGAACATTTGAGTAAATTTGTTGGACCTCTGCTGATGAACAAACAGTGAATTCAGCTTGGGTTTAGCCAATAGCTTGAAAAATGGGAATATGTGGTATTTTTCTGATGCAGAGAGACTGATAATTGTAATAATTTCTTGCTTTCTTTCTTAGAAGTTTGCATTTTATTTTTAAATATGATAAATGTTAAATCGTATTGAAAATATGTGGACAATGGAGACTTCTTTCAGCCATCACAGACCACTACAGATTTAATTAAAATGGGATCATGAATTAACCCCTTCAGGAACTAGTGATGCCAGTTAGTGCAGCAACACTGAATAAGACTTTTGCACACTAAGTAGAAGATTTGTAAGTAATCTAGATTTGTGTGATTTGTACTGCATTGAATTGTTTTGCTCCTCCTACATAATTCTAATATTTACTCGTAATGTTGGGCAAATAGATAAATGGTGTTCATCAATACAATAGAGAGTTACAGACAAAAATTGAGATGCGCATCAGCAGCTGCAGTGTCTCTCAGCTGTATCAGTGCAGTCACTGTGACTCTGACTGACGGAGGTTTTTGTACGACTCTTTATCACTGTGTGAACACCCAGCTACTACTGATATAGTGTGCACTCTGACAGTAATAATCTCCTGTATCTTCAGTCTGGACTCCACTGATGGTCAGAGTGAAATCACTGCCAGATCCACTGCTACTGAATCTAGATGGAGTTCCTGACTGGAGGCTGTTTATTAGATATATGAGGAGTTTAGGAGCTTCTCCAGGTTTCTGCTGATACCAGTGCAAGTAGCTGCCATGTATCCCTACATCTATGTTACACTCTATTGTAGCTGTTTGACCGAGCTGGACAGTTTTAACTTTAGGTTGAGTCAAAGTGACTCCTCTGGAGGCTGAAGAAGAGAAAATAAAGTTAGTTAATAGATAATGTAAAGTTAATAAATCGCTTTTCACAGTCAGACACTGAATACTATGGGCATAAAAAAAATATAATTTTCTTTCAGGTATACCTTTTTTATTATATAGACGTAATATTTTCTTCATTCTATTTATTTGTATTTATTTTTAACTAACACACCTCTTAGAATAAAAATACCTGCATGTTCAATGTCAAGTAAATAAATAAACAAACAAACAAACAAACAAGCAAACAATCATGGGTGTAACCTACACATGATAATTGTATAAAAAGCATATATTTTAAAAATAATATCATTCATTTCATGAATATCAAGGACTTTCACAAATCACAAAGAATAGCATGCAAATATTATTATGTCAAGTCAAGTCAAGTCACCTTTATTTATATAGCGCTTTAAACAAAATACATTGCATCAAAGCAACTGAACAACATTCATTAGGAAAACAGTGTCAATAATGCAAAAATGATAGTTAAAGGCAGTTCATCATTGGATTGAGTTATGTCATCTCTGTTCAGTTAAATAGTGTCTGTGCATTTATTTGCAATCAAGTCAAGGATATCGCTGTAGATGAAGTTTCCCCAACTAAGCAAGCCAGAGGCGACAGCGGCAAGGAACCGAAACTCCATTGGTGACATAATGGAGAAAAAAACCTTGGGAGAAACCAGGCTCAGTTGGGGGGCCAGTTCTCCTCTGACCAGACGAAACCAGTAGTTCAATTCCAGGCTGCAGCAAAGTCAGATTGTGCAGACGAATCATCTGTTTCCTGTGGTTTTGTCCTGGTGCTCCTCTGAGACAAGGTCTTTACAGGGGATCTGTATCTGGGGCTCTAGTTGTCCTGGTCTCCGCTGTCTTTCAGGGATGTAGAGGTCCTTTCTAGGTGCTGATCCACCATCTGGTCTGTGTACGTACTGGATCCGGGTGACTGCAGTGACCCTCTGATCTGGACACAGACTGGATCTGGTGGCTACGGTGACCTCGGAACAAGAGAGAAACAGACAAATATTAGCGTAGATGCCATTCTTTTAATGATGTAGCAAGTACATAGCGTGTTATGGGAAGTGTTTCCGGTTCCGGTTTACCTAATTAATGCAGCCTAAAAATCCTTTAACGGATTTGGATAATAAAAGCATATTAGTATGTTATGTGTATGCCAGGTTAAAGAGATGGGTCTTTAATCTAGATTTAAACTGCAAGAGTGTGTCTGCCTCCCGAACAATGTTAGGTAGGTTATTCCAGAGTTTAGGTGCCAAATAGGAAAAGGATCTGCCGCCCGCAGTTGATTTTGATATTCTAGGTATTATCAAATTGCCTGAGTTTTGAGAACGTAGCGTCATTCAAATACTGAGGTGCTAAACCAGTCAGGGCTTTATAAGTAATAAGCAATATTTTAAAATCTATACGATGCTTGATAGGGAGCCAGTGCAATGTTGACAGGACCGGGCAAATATGGTCATACTTCCTGGTTCTAGTAAGAACTCTTGCTGCTGCATTTTGGACTAGCTGTAGTTTGTTTACTAAGCAGACAGAACAACCACCCAATAAAGCATTACAATAATCTAACCTTGAGGTCATAAATGCATGGATTAACATTTCTGCATTTGACATTGAGAGCATAGGCCGTAATTTAGATATATTTTTGAGATGGAAAAATGCAGTTTTACAAATGCTAGAAAGGTGGCTTTCTAAGGAAAGATTGCGATCAAATAGCACACATAGGTTCCTAACTGATGACGAAGAATTGACAGAGCAACCATCAAGTCTTAGACAGTGTTCTATGTTATTACAAGCGGAGTTTTTAGGTCCTATAATTAACACCTCTGTTTTTTTCAGAATTTAGCAGTAAGAAATTACTCGTCATCCAGTTTTTTATATCGACTATGCAATCCATTAGTTTTTCAAATTGGTGTGTTTCACCGGGCAGCGAAGAAATATAGAGCTGAGTATCATCAGCATAGCAGTGAAAGCTAACACCATGTTTCTTGATGATATCTCCCAAGGGTAACATATAAAGCGTGAAGAGTAGCAGCCCTAGTACTGAGCCTTGAGGTACTCCATACTGCACTTGTGATCGATAGGATACATCTTCATTCACTGCTACGAACTGATGGCGGTCATATAAGTACGATTTAAACCATGCTAATGCACTTCCACTGATGCCAACAAAGTGTTCAAGTCTATGCAAAAGAATGTTGTGGTCAATTGTGTCAAACGCAGCACTAAGATCCAATAAAACTAATAGAGAGATACACCCACGATCAGATGATAAGAGCAGATCATTGTTAACTCTAAGGAGAGCAGTCTCAGTACTATGATACGGTCTAAATCCTGACTGGAAATCCTCACATATACCATTTTTCTCTAAGAAGGAATATAATTGTGAGGATACCACCTTTTCTAGTATCTTGGACAGAAAAGGGAGATTCGAGATTGGTCTATAATTAACTAGTTGTTTGGGGACAAGTTGAGGTTTTTTGATGAGAGGCTTAATAACAGCCAGTTTGAAGGTTTTGGGGACATATCCTAATGACAATGAGGAATTAATAATAGTCAGAAGAGGATCTATGACTTCTGGAAGCACCTCTTTTAGGAGCTTAGATGGTATAGGGTCTAACATACATGTTGTTGGTTTAGATGATTTAACAAGTTTATACAATTCTTCCTCTCCTATAATAGAGAATGAGTGGAACTGTTCCTCAGGGGGTCTATAGTGCACTGTCTGATGTGATACTGTAGCTGACGGCTGAATGGTTGCAATTTTATCTTTAATAGTATCGATTTTAGAAGTAAAGAAGTTCATAAAGTCATTACTGCTGTGGTGTTGGGAAATGTCAACACTTGTTGAGGCTTTATTTTTCGTAAATTTAGCCACTGTATTGAATAAATACCTGGGGTTATGTTTGTTTTCTTCTAAAAGAGAAGAAAAGTAATCGGATCAGTTTTTAATGCTTTTCTGTAGGATATGTTACTTTCCCGCCAAGCAATACAAAATACTTCTAGTTTTGTTTTCCTCCAGCTGCGCTCCATTTTTCGGGCTGCTCTCTTTAGGGTGCGAGTGTGCTCATTATACCATGGTGTCAAACTGTTTTCCTTAACCTTCCTTAAGCGTAAAGGAGCAACTTTAATTAAAGTGCTAGAAAAGAGAGAGTCCATAGTTTCTGTTACATCATCAGGTTGTTCTGAGGTTTTGGATATGCTAAGGAATTTGGATACATCAGGAAGATAAATTAAAAAGCAGTCTTTTGTGTTAGAAGTGATGTTTCTTCCATACTTGTAACAAGAAGTAGAATTTACAATTTTGGCTATATGAAGTTTGCACAGAACTAAATAATGATCTGAGATATCATCACTTGGCTGAATAATTTCAACACCATCAACATCAATTCCATGTGACAGTATTAAATCTAGAGTATGATTTCGACAGTGAGTAGGTCCTGAAACGTGTTGTCCAGTGTTGGGAAAGGTCACTTTCTTAATGAACTAGTTCAAAGTTCAATTCACACATTTTAAAATGAACTAGTTCAGTTCATAGTTCAAACTACAAAATTTTGAACTAAAGTTCACAGTTCCAAAAATGAACTAGTTCATAGTTATTTTTTTCCATACGTTGCTGCGAGCTATTATTTTTTTCAATTATTGCCACAGCCGCATATAGAATCACAGACAGCAATTATTTTATCAGTTTTAACAATGAAGCTATGCGTCAGATTTCATCTTCATATCCAATTTTGAATCCTTATCCAACCAGGGTTTACATTAGCATTGAGGGGACAGCATTTCCCCATTGTTGCTTTAATACTTTGTCTCCCATTCTCACCGACCTTGTCATAAACATCATAAAATTCTTTTAAATGATCATACGCCTTCTTGCTACATGCTGCTGTCGTTTGCTGTTAGTTTTTTTTTGATGACGCGTCACGCATGGGCGGACGGCGGTGCGATACTGGTGGCTGGTGTTGCCAGATTGGGTGTTTTTCCGCTACATATTAAGACCCGTTTACGGTGTGTTTTAGCCGGATTTTCGCCTGGAAGGCTCTCTAGAATTCTGGCACCCTATTGAATGAAGTTAACCTGAGAGAGCGTGCCGTTCACAGACACCAGAATGAACGAGTTCACAGTAACGTTCATTAGGCATTAATACAGCACGTTCAGTTCACGTTCGCCCAAAATATGAACGAGTTCATGAACTATCGTTCAATGAACGCGTTCAGGCACAACACTGGTGTTGTCTAACCCCAGTAGAGTTCAGAATGTCTATAAATGCTGATCCCAATGCATCTTTTTCATTATCAACATGGATATTAAAATCACCAACTATTAAAACTTTATCTGCAGCCAGAACTAACTCGGATGTAAAATCACCAAACTCTTTAATAAAGTCTGTATGGGGCCCTGGTGGCCTGTATACAGTAGCCAGTACAAACATAACAGGGGATTTATCATTAACATTCGTTTCTCTGGATAATGTTATATGAAGCACCATTACTTCAAATGAGTTATACTTGAAGCCTGCCCTCTGAGAAATCCTGAAAACGTTGTTATGAATTGAAGCAACACCTCCACCTTTGCCTTTTAGACGCGGCTCATGTTTATGTAAATTTATAAAACTACTTGTACCTTCACTGCTTATGTAAGGGAAAGTTCACCCAAAAATGGAAATTGTGTCATCATTTAGTTTCCCTGAAGTTGCAAACCAATGAGTTTCTTTCTTCTGTTGAGCAAAAATATGATATTTTGCTGAATGTTGGTAACCAAACTGTTTCTTTAAGGTATACCTTTTTTATGATACAGATGTAATATTTTCTTCATTCTATTTAGTTGTATGTGTTCATTTTCATTTAACTTTTTTATACACAATACCCTGTTGGGTCAGCTTAATGGCTGCACTTTGTTCAGAACTATGTTCCATCATTTTAAGACAAATGGATTTGTTGTGTTATCATATCTAAGAGATTATAAGCTAGATGATTTTTTTGGGGTTTGTATCAAATGTTATTTGAATTTTATGCATGATAAATTTGTTTATGAATAAGTTATTTAAGAGTTATTTTGAGTTAGATGCCAAATGCTCTCCTATTCAAATTTGACATTGAAGCGGTGAATACAACATATTTGCTCACCGGCAACTATAGTAACCGCATATTAAAATATGATTTTCAAGAAAATAAGCAAACACCTGGGGAAAATAAATGCATGTTCACATAGGACACTATTAACATGACTATATACATGAATCCATTCAGAAAAAATTGGGCACAAATGGGATGGTGATCGATTAAACCTTGTTTATGTGAAGTTTTGTTGTTCTTGTGCTCCAATTAGAGCCTGGGATTCACAACAGCCTGTACAGTATATATTAACAATTGTATCTTGATTCTTTTGTCTGAAGATGCAGGTTATTTTGTGAATTAATATGATTGAGTTGCATACATGAAGAACAGAAGTATATTTATGAGAAACTCCACAACATCCTCATGATAAAAGAGGTCAAAGGTCACCTCAGACGTCAAAGTTCATGAATTACTGTATATTTCTTTAGAAAGTTCAAAATCAGCACACAGCTAGAGATAGGGGTTTAAAGTCAAAGTGAATCATGTCTATTATAAATGAGATGAATAAACTCTTTAACTGATTATGAAAATAACTAAATTATTTTTCAGTTAATATCAAACATTTAGAAAAATTTTTGTCTTTGCTCTTACTTTTTGAAAAGCATTTTTTAAACTAAATGACCGAGTGTAGAAGTGTTGTTTCTCTCTCTGCTGGAGTGTGTTCACTCGAGTGGAATAGAGGTTTTTGTACGAGTGTTTCATTAGATTGTATCACTGTGGTGGACTTTCGGTGGAGGAACTAAACTGGTGCTCGGTAAGTTTGTCTCTTTTAACTATCTTGGTTAAAAAAGTATTGAAATGTATAGATTTTAACATTTTATTTATTTTATCATCACATTTAGAGTTTCAAAAGAACTGAATTAAACTCTCAGGAAACAAATATTGTCCAAAACACATTTCCATGATGTGTCTCACTTTGAGTTTTATCAGTTCATTTTATTTCATATTTATTTCCATTAATGTTTACACTTCATATAAAGTTCATATTTTATTATAGATATTATGCATGGAAAAACATCAAAATGTAAATAGTTACTTTTTGTAGTTCAGTCAATGATTTTGAATCTCTTTTGTTCATATCATGCTTCAAAAACTTACAAAATACTAAATATGTGAATGTTTAGAAAAGTTGATTCAATTGTTTTTATTATTATTATTATTATGAAATAATTTCCATTTGGTGTGAGATATAGTAATAAAATATCAGCTTGAAACTTTTAGATTTTGAAAAGTGTAAAAAAATATTTAATAGTGTAAGAACATTTCAAGTTCAAGTTAGACAATGTAAGAACTTTATGATGAGATTTGAGACTATACTGGAATTAAAGCGTTCAGTGTCTTTGTACAGTGTCAGCATTCATGTACATCGTTTCATTTTATGAGGTTTCATTTAAATGCATGTAGTGATTATATATAGTTTGTATATTGTGTATTAATCAGCTGTAGTGATGTTGAATAAGATGAATGATGAGATTGTAGTGATTTTGACTGCACTCCTCATGTCTGCTGCTGAAAGTCCTGTTGAAATGCTGTGAATGCTGCAGGGCAGAAGAGTGCTGGAGCTGCAGTGTGTTTTCTCTGTGTTTGTGAATGTGTTGTGTTTGTCTCCTGCAGCTGGTCCCACAGTGAAGCCCTCAGTGTCTCTGCTGCCGCCCTCTTCTCTGCAGATCTCTGGAGACTCAGCCGCACTGCTCTGCCTGCTCAGCTCTTACTCTCCACAGGGGGCGCTGGTGAGCTGGAAACTGGACGGCTCAGAGGTCACCGAGGGGGTTGTGACCAGCGCAGAGAGCGAGCAGGACGGCCGCTACAGCCGCAGTAGTGTCCTGACCCTCAGCAAAGCACGCTGGGAAGCGGGAGAGCAGTACGTCTGCAGAGTAACACATGATGGAGCTCCTCATGAGGCCTCGTTCCACAAGAGTCGCTGTTAGTCGCTCGCAGTACTGATGTTTCTCCAGTGAGCGCTGCTCTCTCCTGAAGATGAGCGTATCTGAGTGTCCTGTGTCAGGCAGGATTCACATGAGTCTAGTGCTGCAGCTGTAGTCATTTACAACTCAATACTGAAAGAGAGCTCTAGTGTCAAAGCACTGGCTGATCTTTCAATCTGCTGTGTTTGCTGCAACATTCAATAAAGCTTCTCAACAAACTCCATTTGTGTCTGACAACATCATTCAACTAACAGATGAAGATGCATGTAGTGTTTGTCCAGGTGTTTTTCAGAAGCTCGATCAGTAGCAGTAAATCTAGTCAAATAAAGCTCTTGGGGTTTGAACATGGTCTCTGGAGACAGAGCTGCTCTATTCTGAGAGGATCACAATCACTCCACCCTGACAATGCAAATGAGATTTTCAGCTCACACTCCCAGAGTCACTGTTTGATTGGTTACATGATCTGGACTGAAACACACCAGTTTCACTTCTGCTGTAGTCCTGCAGCACACAGACAAACTCATTATTACATTTCAGGTTTTTTATTTTTTATTTTTTTTAATTCCTTACATCCTTTTTCCAATCTGTAGTCACATATTCAAAACACTATACACATTTAGCACAACATCAGTCTGTTGTGACCAAATCTTTAGCACAATTCATGTTGTTTTCACACAATATTCAGTTAATTAACACATTACCAAAATGCTTACGTTTTCTTTTCACATAAGCTATACCTTATACCAAAATCATAGATCTTTCTTATCTTTTTTTTTTTTACAAATGCTTAAACACAGCATGACAGAAATGAAAACCTAATGTTCCAAACTTTAAATATATTGTAAAGCCTCTACTTCTGCAACAACATCAACTCAAAAGTATTGGAAAATATCTCTTTATAAAATATTGTAACAACTGATAAGCAATTTTAAGTAACAGATCACTAAAATATTTAAAAATAGCTGATTCTAGTCTCAGTTGGAAGAATAGTCAGGTGTTGATGGTCGTTACATTACATCAACATAGAGTAAAAAAGACCTCTTTGAATTGGTTTTGTAGATGCAGAACAACACAGAATCAGACAGAGAAAAATGATGCCTGTGTTTCTTGTTTTTGGACTGCTTTCCCCGTTATTGACCTCTAGCCTGTTTTGGATTTTGATTTTGGATTACCCCATTAAACACACTGCATTTGGATCTCGCGTTTCCTGTGATCAATCGTTACACTATTTAACATGCACTGTGACATTTAGTCCTTTTTAACTTATAAACTCCTTGAGATTTTAAAGTTAGTTTAATAGTATTTAAATTCAAGTTTAAAAATAGGTTTTAACTGCTTAAATTATTTCTATGAATTAGTAATATGTTATCATGTTTATTCTTGTAGAAAATAATTGTTTATTCTTTAAGAAAATAAGGGACGATCCAAATATTTGTTTTGCTTTACCTGTTTATGTAGGCTACAATTATTCAAAAATAAATAAATAAAAATAAAATGTCATTAAAAATACCATCGGCCTGAATAAATTTGACCATTATAGAATTGTGACTTTAAAGGTGAAAATACTGTGAAATTACAAATGGCATTGAATTTAAGAGCATAACAACTAAAGGTTTATGAAATGTTAGCCAATAAAGCATTTTTTTAAACATAAAGTTGTGAACTAAAATATAATTTCAACCATACAGCATGTGAATAAATAAAATGCATACTTTTCATAACATTTTATTATTCATAAAATGCATAACGTTTCTGGTGTTTGCATTTGTACTTCAATATAATGAGCTCCAAGTTTAAGAATAGCCCTAGACTAGTTTCTCTCTCTCTCTCTCTCTCTCTTTAACAGCATTAGCTCAATGAAATACGTCTTTCTTCAGGTAGAAGTAATGTTTTCCTGCTTGCTAAATGTTGGTCTCATGATCAATACGTTTTATTCGCCTCAATCTGATTTAGTAAAGTCAAACCACAGATGGTGAAGCTGCGTCAGTGAGTGGAGTCACCGCTTTTCACCGCTTTTTTTGTCCAGGGCTGGTTTCTATCATTTTCATAACTTTTTTTTCTAACAAAGACATTTAAAAGTGTTTTGATTGTGATAAATGAGTGACAGGCTTTAACAAATTTAAATGGAGCAGACTTTACATGCTGTAAATTATGTTTTATTCAGAATTTAAATAGAAGTTCATGTTTGACAAGCAGCCACGTATAATACAGAGAAAGCCAACTGCTACAAAAAAATGATAATTTCAGAAGCACATGATTCTGCAGCCGATCTGGTCCAACCCATTGACTGTATAAAAACATGGATGTAGTGTCCGTAACTAAAAGCGTCCGAAAAGCGTTTTTGAAGCCAAATATGGGCAGAGGAGGCCGTATAACCAAGCATCACTTCGGGATAATTGAAAATGGCCAAAAAGGCGGGAGCTGGTTGCTGAAACCACGCCCACTTAGCTTGATAGCGTTGACAGCAGCGTCAATCAAGTTGCTAACTCAAGTTAATATAATTTAAATGGATGAGTTATAAAAAATTCAGCCCCCTCACATTTGTCATGGAGGGAACTAGCTATAGACGAAAATCATTTTTTGTACCAGGCTGTAAACATGTTTTTTTTTCTGCTGTTAAGCTGGTCATTTTAATTGGGAGTCTATGGGATTGACTCCCTTTTGGAGCCAGACTCTAGCAGCCAGTCGATGAATTACAGTTTTAGAAACTTCTGTGTTGTTTCAAGAGAGGGAGCAGAAAGTTGCTACTTGGTCCAAACACAGGATTTAGGTAAGGAAACGGTTATTATTTCTATTGGCTGCCACTCTAAATCAAGCTCACCTGCTTGCTTTTCTGTTTAGTACAGACCAAAAGTTTGGACACACCTTCTCATTCAAAGAGTTTTCTTTATTTTCATGACTATGAAAATTGTAGAGTCACACTGAAGGCATCAAGGGCTATTTGACCAAGAAGGAGAGTGATGGGGTGCTGCGCCAGATGACCTGGCCTCCACAGTCACCGGACCTGAACCCAATCCAGATGGTTTAGGGGTGAGCTGGACCGCAGACAGAAGGCAAAAGGGCCAACAAGTGCTAAGCATCTCTCGGGGAACTCCTTCAAGACTGTTGGAAGACAATTTCAGGTGACTACCTCTTGAAGCTCATCAAGAGAAAGCCAAGAGTCTGCAAAGCAGTAATCGAAGCAAAAGGTGGCTACTTTGAAGAACCTAGAATATGACATATTTTCAGTTGTTTCACACTTTTTTGTTATGTATATAATTCCATATATAATTCCACATGTGTTAATTCATAGTTTTGATGCCTTCAGTGTGAATCTACAATTTTCATAGTCATGAAAATAAAGAAAACTCTTTGAATGAGAAGTTGTGTCCAAACTTTTGGTCTGTACTGTGTATATATATATATATATATATATATATATATATATACATATATATATATATATATATATATATATATATACATATATATATACTTTATTAACAAGTAATTGTAACACTTTACAATAGGGTTTGACTAGTTGATGTAAGTTAAAATTAAATTAAATTAAATTAAATTTATGCATTTAGCAGACACTTTTATTCAAAGTAACTTAGTGCATTCAGGCTATCAATTTTTACCTATAAATAGGTAATTTAAGTTAATGTATTAAAGTCTATTATTATTGTAAAGTACTTCCTAAAGAATGTATTTTATGCATTCACTTTAAACCCCCCTCTGATTCGGCCCGCCTAAAAAACATAAAAGCCCCCCACATTTTATTCTTCTCAGTCATTCCTCTTGAATGATTAATGTCATTATCCTGTTGAAATTTCCATTAAGTTTCAGAAAACTGCTCAACCTTTGACTTTTCTGTCCAGAGCACATTGTTCCAGACATTTAGTCCTCAAGCAGACAAGACTAGAGCAGATGAATCTGATATTTAAATGTTAATGTAGGTAAATAAATACAGTTCATATTAATGTCCGTATGCCGTAATCTCTGGAAAATGTGTTACTTGAAGTCATTGTGTTGTTTGTGATCCTCTCATCAGCAGCTGCAGTGTCTCTCAGCTGTATCAGTGCAGTCACTGTGACTCTGACTGACGGAGGTTTTTGTACGACTCTTTATCACTGTGTGAACACATAGCTACCACTGATAGAGTGTTCACTCTGACAGTAATAATCTCCTGTATCTTCAGTCTGGACTCCACTGATGGTCAGAGTGAAATCACTGTCAGATCCACTGCCACTGAATCTAGAAGGAGTTCCAGTGTATCTGCTTGATGTTATATATATGAGGAGTTTAGGAGCTTCTCCAGGTTTCTGTAAGTACCAGTGTAAGTAACTACCACTATACACTCTACTGCTGGTTTTACAGTTTATTCTGACGTCTTGTCCTTGAGCTGCTGTTATTACTGATGGACTCTGAGTTACAGTGTACTGTCCTCTACACTCTGAAAGAAAGAACAAGAATAATATTTAGACAAATGTGACGATGTACATTTCAAATATTAAAGAATTAATAATAATTATCAAATTTCATCACACAAACCTTGAGCAAACAGTGTGAGAGTCCAGATGAGGATGATGATGTTGTTCATTGTTGTTGTTGTGTCTTGTGTGATGATGAAGATTGTGTTCTGTTCTGCTCTCAGTCATGAAGTGTTAAACTCACAGCTCTATAAACACTCTCAGAGCACTGAAGCATGTGCTGACGATGCAAAGAAGTGGGCAGGATTCACAACAGACTGAGCTGCTAACAAAACCATATTATAGTATATTTGATTTAACATTTTCACAAATATTAGTTTGGTAACACTTTATTATAGGAACCAGTTCTCACTATTGAATAGTTGTTTATTAGCATGCCTATTATTAAAATATTGACTGTCCCTAAACTTTCAAGGGTTAGTTCACCCAAAAATGAAAATTCCATTGCTGTCTATGAAGGATCAGAGAACCCCAAAAATGCATCAAAAACATCTTAATTTGTGTTTCTGAAGATGAACGGAGGTCTTACAGGTTTGGAACGACATGAGGCTGAGTAATTGATGACATAAATTTCTTTTTTAGGTGAATTGACCCTTTAACAACTACATTACTAACTATTAATAAGCAGGGAACTAGAACGAGTTTTTTTTGGCAAAAGTCATAGTTAATAGTTTGTTAATAGCGAGAACTGGACATTAAAATAAAGTATGGTCATTATTTTTAGTAACTGTTGTTGAATCCAGGGCCAGGGTTTCAAATGTAAAGTGGATTCAGAGTGATTGAGCTGCAGATGAAGAATAGAAACATTATGAGAAACACAACGTCATCCATGATAGAAGAGGTCAAAGGTCATTAGGTTATTAAATATATACTGTATGTTTAAAAAGTGTTATATAAGAACATTTTGAAGATATTTTATGTGAAAGTTTTATTTGAAATGCATTTTCAAACTGCAGTGTGTTGAAGTGTTTCTCTCTGCTGGAGTGTGTGTTCACTCGAGTGGATTAGAGGTTTTTGTACGAGTGTTTCATTAGATTGTATCACTGTGGTGCACATTCGGTGGAGGAACTAAACTGGTGCTCGGTAAGTCTGTCTTTTCAATTCTTCATTAAAAACTTGCAATTTAGATTGTAAAAAAAAAACAAACAAACAAAAAACCCTGTTTTTAAAGATTAAACAAAATTACTCATCATTCATAGATCTTTCACACACACACACACACACACACACATCCTGTAACCGGCAGGTTTGTAAAACATTTACATCTGATGAGTAGTTTACACTAGATTAAAGAATTCAGAAAGTGTTGTAAATGAAGTATTCATGCGTCTACACAACAGGTTTTGAACACTTTGTAGTGTGTACTGCAGTGTAAGGGCCGACGGGTGAGAGTTAGACAGATGTCTTCTGACACACACAGAGTATTTGAACTGTGAGATAATAATACAATGATGATATTTCAATGAATTTAGTAATTTATCATTTTTTTATTAAGTAGCAATCAATTTATTTTAGCTATATTTAAATAAACAAATTTAGTTGATTAACTATCAACAACATTTTTATTTGTAGCTAAAATATATTGTTTGCAACCACTTAGCTTAAAAATAAATTGTATTTTTTTTTTCAGTGTATTAACCTTTAACTAAGGATCTGTTTGATTATTTCATGATGCTATTTTTAAAAATAACTTACAAGATTTGTAAATTGTTAGAATATTACTTAATAATCATTTGTGAATTTACAGTCATGTTTTGTAAATGATTAGTTAACCATCATCTAATCACTTGTAAATTATTTCTAACAATGTAGAAAACATAAATAAAATATTAACATTTCACTTATTAATCATTTATGAACACAGTCATGTTTTGTAAATAATTAGTTTAGTTAGTTTAATGAATTAACAAACACACACATATATTGTTAGCATATCACTTATTCATTGTTTATGATTGTTTTGTAAATGATTAGTTCATGATTAACTAATCAATTATAAATGACTTACAACTGAACGTCTTTAGAAAGTTGTTACCATTCACTTTGAACAAACAATTCCTGTCTAAATACTTTCATAATATTTTATCAGTTTATCAGATTTTTTTCTTTATTTTTCTTTTATACATTTCTATATTTTGTTCATAGTATTTTATTGTAGATGTCATAAACAGAAAAAAAGAGATTTGATGTTAAAATGTAAAGGTAGAATTTTTCTGCAGATAATTTAATGATTCTGAATCTGTTTTGATCGTGTTGTTCTTCTAATTCAATGATTTTAATATGCATACAAAATATGTGTAAATCTTTTAAACACATTTGATTCAGTTATTTTTCTAATTATGAACAGTAATATACTCTAGCCACACATTGTGTCCTGTTGAAATGCTGTGAATGCTGTAGGGCAGAAGAGTGCTGGAGCTGCAGTGTGTTTTCTCTGTGTTTGTGAATGTGTTGTGTTTGTCTCCTGCAGCTGGTCCCACAGTAAAGCCCTCAGTGTCTCTGCTGCCGCCCTCTTCTCTGCAGATCTCTGGAGACTCAGCCGCACTGCTCTGCCTGCTCAGCTCTTACTCTCCACAGGGGGCGCTGGTGAGCTGGAAACTGGACGGCTCAGAGGTCACCGAGGGGGTTGTGACCAGCGCAGAGAGCGAGCAGGACGGCCGCTACAGCCGCAGTAGTGTCCTGACCCTCAGCAAAGCACGCTGGGAAGCGGGAGAGCAGTACGTCTGCAGAGTAACACATGATGGAGCTCCTCATGAGGCCTCGTTCCACAAGAGTCGCTGTTAGTCGCTCGCAGTGCTGATGTTTCTCCAGTGAGCGCTGCTCTCTCCTGAAGATGAGCGTATCTGAGTGTCCTGTGTCAGGCAGGATTCACATGAGTCTAGTGCTGCAGCTGTAGTCATTTACAACTCAATACTGAAAGAGAGCTCTAGTGTCAAAGCACTGGCTGATCTTTCAATCTGCTGTGTTTGCTGCAACATTCAATAAAGCTTCTCAACAAACTCCATTTGTGTCTGACAACATCATTCAACTAACAGATGAAGATGCATGTAGTGTTTGTCCAGGTGTTTTTCAGAAGCTCGATCAGTAGCAGTAAATCTAGTCAAATAAAGCTCTTGGGGTTTGAACATGGTCTCTGGAGACAGAGCTGCTCTATTCTGAGAGGATCACAATCACTCCACCCTGACAATGCAAATGAGATTTTCAGCTCACACTCCCAGAGTCACTGTTTGATTGGTTACATGATCTGGACTGAAACACACCAGTTTCACTTCTGCTGTAGTCCTGCAGCACACAGACAAACTCATTATTACATTTCAGGTTTTTTATTTAATTATTTTTAAATTGTAATTTATTTTTCCAATCTGTAGTCACATTTTCAAAACACTATACACATTTAGCACAACATCAGTCTGTGGTGACCATATCTTTAGCACAATTAATTTTGTTTTCACACAATATTCAGTTAATTAACACATTTCTAAAATGCTTACATTTTCTTTTCACATAAGCTATACCTTATACCAAAATCACAGATCTTTCTTATATTTTTTTTTTTACAAATGCTTAAACACAGCATGACAGAAATGAAAACCTAATGTTACAAACTTTAAATATAGTGTAAAGCCTCTACTTCTGCAACAACATCAACTCAAAAGTATTGGAAAATATCTCTTTATAAAATATTGTAACAACTGATAAGCAATTTTAAGTAACAGATCACTAAAATATTTAAAAATAGCCGATTTCAGTCTCAGTTGGAAGAATATTCAGGTGTTGAGGGTCTTTACATTACATCAACATAGAGTAAAAAAGACCTCTTTGAACGGGTTTTGTGGATGCAGAACAACACAGAATCAGACAGAGAAAAAGTATGCGAGGGAGAGGAGTAGTTGGATCAGAAGAAGAAAATTCAGACTGCAAGCACAATTCCTGCTTTACACTCACATTGCAGTTGTAAAACACATGGTTTTTTCAAAACACTACACACAATTCTCTGCATTTCGCACAATTTTATGGCAGAAAAATCACTTGTTTTCACAAGGAACACACTACCATTCAAATATGCACACTGACTCATCACATGGGCAAACACCTGTCACACATTTTTACAATTAGCAAACAGAGCTTTAGCATAAAACGGCAAAAAGTGAGCTCTTCTGTTTTTGAGAAATGGATGCCAACAATGGAAACAGAGCCAGAGCCAGAGCCAGAGCCAGAGGAGTAGGAGGAAGCCCAAGGACCGTAATCTCTAATGAGATCCGAGCCACTTTGGTTGAACATGTGGTCAACCATTGTCTAACAATGAGCACTGTTAGGAATTGATGTAATTTTTACAATAAATTTTACAACAACGCACTGTATTCATGTTTTTGTTGTAAATGCAAATGCATGATGGGAAATTAACGGACAGTCCTGTAATATTATTGTAACTACACCGTAGAAGCATTTTTTTTTATACAGCCACCGCATAGCATTGTGGGATCGCTGCTGTTTGAATTTTGAAATTACGCGGCCAACGGAAGGTACCAGAAGTATTTTAACATTTTTGGAAGAAGGAACATGTCTCAGGTATGTAACATAAAATCTGTTTTATAAGTCTTTATATATATTAATACTGGTGATCTGAGTGAGTGCTGATTGTTTCGTTTGGTTTATTTCAGTGGAATACGGTGAAGTTAGTTAAAATCGCGTCTTCATACTCATATCCAAATTTCCACCGCCGGGAACTTTACCCAGAAACTATGGACTTTGGGCTGGTACTCGGTGTGCTTCCACCGCAGTTACCATGATCTAAATAAAGTTCTGGGTAAAAAAATGTCCCTCAGAAAGTCCCTGCTCGCGAAGTACTTGTTCAAAGGTACTGAACTTTCGGGAGTGGCAATACAACATTGTAATTTCAACGACCATTTCTTTTGATAATTTTTAAAATATTACTGCCATCGTGTCATGAAAGGTATAACGTTAGCGTTTTAACTATTTCAGGTGAGAATGTAGTTGTTTAAAACTCAAATATGCGGTTTATTTATAAAGACTGCGCCTATTTAAAAATGTGTTTCGCCGATGTCGGAGACGGTCAACTCCACGCGATCAGCGGGAGCTCAGTGATCATGAATCCGTCGGGAGCACTCTCAACTCGGCAATACCTTCTGACATTTGCCGCTGGCTCTGATGTCTCTTTAGTGGTTAAGCATAAAATATAATTCGTTTTGGGTAAACCTAACAGGTAATCTTTGGTCTTTATTAAGTTAATCTATTAATATGTAAAAAAAAAGAGACAATAGGCTACTGTTTGATTTAATATTTCGTTTTCTATAATGTAGGCCTACACATTTCCATGAACTTCATTTCTGCGGCTATTAATATGTTTAACGAATGAAAATGAAAACTAAAGGAGGCAGTGGTGTTTGATATCATATTTCGTCTTATTGAAATGGGGGGGTTGGTGGAAACTCGTCATAACTGTACCACGTCATGAACGGTCAACGCAGAAGGAAAAGACTGAGCGGGAACAGCTGTAGACACACCGCAGGATCAGCTGCACACCGGCTGCTAGATGGAACATACGTTTGCTTGCTTTAAGCCCTGTTAATAATTGTTACATGGATATATGTCAAAGAAGAAAGGAAAGACTGTAATTCAACATAAGCCTATTGTATCCATAAAATGCCTAGTCTAAATTAGGAAAAACCATACCATAACTTTGTCTCCCACCTGATAAAATTACTTTTGCCCATCCTGCCAATACTGCCACTCATGCGTGTATGTATGTAGTGCAGCTTTCTAGTGCTCTTTTAGTTATCATATTGTGTATGCATTTCAGGAGAGGCACTAAGTGCAGACAGATGGATGATGTCTTTGGAAGGGACAACTGTGATGGGGCCCCACAACAGCCTTCTGAATGGAGTGCAGCGACCTTCGCTGTCTACGTGTTTAACTAACAGTATCCTAAAGAGGACTCAAGCACTAAAGGTATGTTTAAACTGTTTGCACACTTATAAAGAAAATAGATCATTCTCATATGGAACATCCAATGAATCACTTTCTTTGGGTTCAGTATTGTTAGGCTCTGTGATATACTCTATGCATTGATGTCAAAAGACAGGTTTCCATCCAATTCCTTTGCATCTTTTAAGCGCATTCGCAGAAATTTGGCAAAGAAACCCTATAACTGGAGAGCATTTCCATCAGCTCTGTTATGTAAATTAGACATGGACAGGACAGTAGTCATGAAACGCTGTGGGATCAAAACTTAAGGGGCAACTTAAAACACCTGATAGTTGCAACAAATGTGCATTTATGTTGCATTTATTAGCTAGTCAATCCACATAAAAAGTTTTATTCACATTAGAATATTTTATGTGAATTTGAACCGTATCCATTTTTTTTTGTTTTCAAAAGGTTAAAATGTACAATAAAAAGCTGGATGGAAACAAAGCTATTGCTATTAAGTGTCTAACATAGAGTTGGTATTGCCCTTCAAGACATATATGTAAACAGAAAAGTCTGACAGACAGCAGTTTAACATTACAATTTTCATTAATTAAGTCAATTTTGGGGTTAAAGGGGTCATATGATGCAATTAAATTTTTTCCTTTCTCTTTGGAGTGTTACAAGCTCTTGGTGAATGAAGAAGATCTGTATAGGGTGGCCATATGCGCCGTTCATACGGGACACGTCCCCACCAGGATTTTAATATTGCCTAAAACATCCAGGTTTTGGCTGTATGCACTGTGCAGGCCGATCGTTGTGTGAAATTCATGAGAGCTAAAGAGAGCAGAACAGACACCTCCTTATGCTTTTGAAATTGCTCTCATGTGTTTGTTCGTTCGTTTGAATTGAAGCGTCACTCTTAAACGCTGTTTCTTTAAAAAGGGAAACTACTTTGTTTGGCCTTCCAAAAGAGAACACGACTAGAAATCATGTTTATATCACATTTATAATGGGTTTTGACATTATAATGAAATAAACATTATAATTAAATGTTTATGTCTCGTCGCTTCGGCTGGACAGGGCACAGTATTTTAAGGGGCATAACATTTCAGTCACACGATAGATAGATAGATAGATTGGATAGCTGGTCAATTAGAGCACACTTTGCTTTTCAGAATGATGAGCTTTGTAAAGATCAACACGTTTCAGAAGGCGAGGAGAGGAGTACCTGTAGAGAAGAAACAATAATGTGTTTTTTTTTTTACCTTAAACATTTAATTACACCAAATACATAAAATAATGTTCTTTTCAGAAACGTCATATGACCCATTTTGCAGACAGTTTTGTCCAAAGCGACATTCAATTTACAGTGCATACAGTGACATTATATATTTAAGAAAAACAATGTAAAAGCCAATGTAATTCTAAATGTTATGTTGTTAAATGTGTTGATGTTAAATAAATACATCAACGTCATTTATTTTCTACAAGCAAGTAGGAATAGTTTACTTTTTATGTTTTTTACACAGTATTCACCATTTACTGATATGAAAACTTGTTTTCACTCTCTCTGTTTTCAGAGCTTTTTGTGGAATCAACTCCAAGAAGTCAGCAAAGCAGAGAAGAGACATGGGCTCAACGCAGCTGTCTGCACCCTATTAAGAAGACTCCTGGACTTTGATGGGCTAGTATTGATGCCCACCCACACCCCACAGCTTCCCCAGTTCAAGACTGGTTGGGACCTTTTGTTATTTATTACCATGTTCCCCCTGATGATAGACTGTCTGGATGTCTGGAAGTGAGCTAGATTCTTCAGTGAAACTGTAATTTTGTATGTATTGAATAATATGTGAGGTTGCATAGTGTGTTAAAAAAAAAAAGAAGTTGCCATTGTTTTGGTTTTAATTTTGGAAGATGGAAAATTGCAGTATTTTTTTTATATTTAGAAATAACAATATATATACAATATATTTTGAATTACAATATTCAATTGTAATTGTCTCCTGTAAAATTACAGGAAATTCCTGGCAACTGAGTTGCAGTAAATATACAGTAAATTAAAATAAATTACAGCATTTTACTGTAATAATGCTACTATAATCACAGTAGCACTGCTGTTTAAATACAGTACTATATTGTATTAAAAAAACAGTATATTACCTGTATATTACTTGCTGTAAATTCACGGCAATTAGTTGCCAGGAATTTCCTGTAAAATTACAATACATTTTTAACAGTGTGGGCAAAGGGTACAGCCAAATTTGAGCAGGTACACTGTATCATCCATCACGCAGACTTTCCGAAATGAAAATAGTAAGAAATCTACTCACACTAGGAAATTGTATTACTGCAAATCAATACAGTGCTCAATGAGTACAGTAGCACAGAATTGCCTGTGGACTGTTCTGTGGGACTGTAAAAATAAAGTATGTTTCAAGTATTTGGGAAATGTATTCCTACTTTGTATTCCTACACAGTATTTACAGTATTTTACTATTTGTTTGGCAGAACTGAAAGAGTACCTAAGGTGGTCTCCTGAACAGGAAACTGCAGTCATGAACATGGTCTTAGAAAATAATGGCATAACAAGATATTTCCAAATATTGATAGGGTAAGCTTATCAACACTGGACTGTGTCTTGCACAGAAATAATCTGAGGATGAAGCAGGTCTAGAGGGTGCCATCTGAACGCAATTCAGAAAGAGTCAATGAATTGCGATATAACTATGTGCAACTGTATACAGTAAATTCTTCTGTTGTTTTGTATGTAGACCACTGTATGTGCAACTTTGCTTTGGTTGGGATGTACACTGTACATTGTTTTTGTTGGAAAAATAAAATATATTTGTTACCGTGTATTTGTGTGTTCTGACTATAAAAACTATTTTATATATATTTAACAAAAGAAAACTTCACAATCACGGGAAGGAGAAGGGAACCGGCGGACATTTAAATCAAACTTTAATAACCAAATAAAAACAAAACAGGGTGACAGCCCCTCTCAGACGACCTCCGCGCACAAACAAAACCAAAACACAAACTAAAATCCAGCCCTGGTCCTCTCTCATCCTTCACTGTCGTTGCTCCTCTTTTGTATCCTTCTGATCTCCTCCGTGGGACTCGAGACCAGCGAGTGGAGCAGGTGTCACTCATTTCCAAATCCACCGACCTTGCTCAGTCCCACGGCTCTCGGCCCCGCCCCACTTGTCACATACCCCCATCGCCCCTCGCAGGTCAGGGGTACCCAGAAGACTGCGCTCTACCCCCCCCCCACACCCTCCCTCCAGGGGGACTGTTCACGGTAGCTGCGGGAACCTGGAGGTAAGGACAGACAGACGAGGAGAGAGAAAAGGAGATGGAAGGATGATTAGCGACAGAGACGAGAGAAGGGAGAGAGGAAAAAATAATAATTGTTCCGTTTCCCAGACATGCCGCTGCTCGGCCCCCCACCAGCTGTGTGAACTCTTCTGCGGTGCCTGGCGGCAGCACTGGATAACCCTCGGTGGACGGCACAACACTCCTCCGCCACCTGGTTGATGGCGACGGCTCTTGACTGAATTACTAAAAAGAATTGATCCACAATCAAACCGAGTTTTGTTCCGACAACAGATATAATTTTACTAGTGGGTGCAGGACAGTATAGTTAATTTATGTAAGTGAGGATGGCAAAATAAAGTAAACTGTGACATATTATACCCAACAATCCTTTATACAGTGGACTACCAGTAAAACTGATAAAAAAAATTGGGACCAACGATTATTCAGACACTTTGACCCGACTATGCTTTGTGTTTTTCTTTAATTGCTAATGCTAACTTTTTACAACACAGACTGAACAAAATGAAGCATTGCTTGGAAACTGGTCAACAAAGTATTGATAGTTGAGTAAATATTGTCATACTAACAGTTGTCTGAAATTTGGGTTGATTGTAATCCATTACATACCTTTCTTTTGAAGTTATCTGGCATTATCAAGATGAATTTGTTTTGATAGATTAACTCTAAGTTATTGCCATGTTTTATTACCATTTTCTAAACTAGAGTGGATAAACTGTGATAATGTGTTTGTCTGAGTAAATTTTGGTTTGACCATATATATATATATAAGGCTATGCAGTGTTATTTTACATTTGATTATTCTGTTTCTGTACCTGGACACCTACAAACTATAAAAAACTTAAAGGGTAAGTTCACCCGAAATGAAAATTACCCTGTGTTTTACTCACCCTAGAAGCATTCTAGGTGAATGTGACTTTCTTCCAGATGAATCCAATCAGAGTTATATAAAAATTTGTCCTGGCCACTCCAAGTCTTTCAATGGGGGTAAGTGGGTGTTTGTTGCCAACAGTTCAGAAGACGTGAAATAAAGTGTGTGCATCTGTAATAAAATGTCCGTGCTCCAGGAGGTGAATAAAGGCCTACTGTAGCAAATCCAGGCATTTTTGTAAGATAAATATCCAGACTTCAAACGTAATAACCATTTTTCTCTCACTTCCACTGACTATTCTTGGAATTGTGAGTTTACATCTTTCATCAGACTTTATCTACGGTGGCCCAGTAGTGCACAACACAACGACATTAAAAAAGCAAACATAAGCTCGCAACACAACGACATTAAGCCACAACACAAATACATTAAGCCACAACACAACAAAATTAAGCCACAACACAACGAAATTCTCACAACACAACGATATTCTCACAACACAAATACATTAACCCACAACACAATGAAATTCTCACAACACAAAGACATTAACCCACAACACAATGAAATTCTCACAACACAACAAAATTAAGCCACAACACAACGAAATTCTCACAACACAACAATATTCTCACAACACAAATACATTAAGCCACAACACAACGGAAATGCTCCCGACCACTAGGGAGCAGTTGGTCTGCAGAAATGGGCAATAGACTACGTATTTCCTGTGAAATCTCAGGGCGAATAAAAAGTTCCTGTCTTTATTCTGCCGTAGTGTGATTGCATTACCAGCTGCAAACTTTTATCCATAAACGATGAATATTAAATAATATTTATACATTTTGCTATAATACAACAAATTAAGTATACCACAGCAATATAATTATTTAATGAAGAGTTCCATAAACATCTGTGAGGGTGGTTTACACAGCTATTACTGTGACCCGTTTTGTGAGGCTCCTCAAAGGTTTTTCACACTTCTTCCCTGGATGTAGAAACTCGAAATAAGTGGATTCAAATTAGTAATGTTAGATGTAAGGATTTCAACATCACTTCTGATACTTCAGTTTGCAGGCGCCTCTTCAACAATGACAACAGCATGCGAATCTACACTAGGTAAGATCTAAACCTTTATTACTATATTAACGAGCACAATGTAGGCCTATTGTGAATTTTTTAATTGTCATTATTTATTTTATGTCGCTGTGGTTGCCTGTTTGTTTAAAAACCCCTTCTGTGGATCAAGGCAATACGTGTTAATAGATGATTAACCCAAAAATAATGCTGTCATCATATACTCAACATTATGTCACTGTAAACCATTATGGCTTGCTTTGTTCATTGGCATACAGAAATGTTGTAAATAATGTTACCGTCAGTCAGCTATCTAGATAGACCCCACAGAATAAATTCAGAACAGTTTAGAATGACACGAGGGAGAATAAGCTAAAACCCCAGCTAAAATCTTTTTACAGACTTACCTTTTTTCCACTTGTATGTCAATACATTATACATTTTAAGTATCCTTCAGGTTCAGTGTAGGCAAACAAACTTTTTACATTGTTTGGTGTGTATTTTCTGAAAACATGTCTCATCCAATCTAGACTTGAGAAGTAGATCCATTTAATGGCCTTTTGGAGAGTTATTGAACCTGCATTCCACATGGTTCGTGTGACCAGAGCAAGGACAGCTAAAGCGAGGAGAGAAGTTGGAATAACAAGCAATGCAATGGTAAATATTGATATTGTATTGTTCGTGACAGAGAAAGAAAATGTTATATTTATTTTCACTTTTTGATGCACACATTACATGCATGTATCATAATTATTTAACATTTATTTTGACAGTGTCAGTCTCTGCAGCCCTTCGATGAGTTCCCCCTCTTCATGGTCCACCTTTCAGTCGATCTTCCACAGAGAGATCTGGCCTTACACAAAAAACTTGGGATGGATTCATTTGGTTTTATTTGTACAGACTACAATATATTATGTAAGTGCAAATATATGTAACTTTAATATATTTTCTTGCTCACCAGTGTAATGTAAACATGTAAATATCCACACTTAATTTTTTGAAACTTACAGTTAAAAAAGTGATACAGTTTTAATAGTTATGTAAAATACAAATACTAATAACTATGGCAGTGTAATGGTGTGTTACTATATTTTTTGTAACACTACTATATTTATAACACTTCTGCCACTTCTGCCACTTGGAGGACTGATAGGTCAGGCAGATCACTGGTGACATCACTGTAAACATTCTCCTGAGATGAAAAACAAAGGTATAGTGTAAATTGACCATTAAGAAAAATAAAAAATGTCCACCATCATTACAAGTTGCATGCATAATGAATAGAGCCATAATCATTATGATTGTGTTTTTGTCTTTTTTCTGTTAGGGCTAATCAAATAGGCATGTTATACATTATGAATAAAAGCAAGATATGAAAAGATGATCAATATCAATATTAGACACTTTCCTCCTACCTTAACCACTTAGCGAGTTTCCTCTCTTGAAAACAGGAACACCATCCCACTGACAGGACCTGGCTTGACTCTCTAGGCATACCAATGGGGCATGTTAATATTATTAATCAAAGTTGATTAATTATGTCATACATTAAAGAATTTGATAATTCTCTTACTTTCCATTGATCTAGGTTTGTGCCAGCTCTGCTCCCTTCAGTGCAGCTCTGTACAGGAGGAACTGCACTGATTCTCACTTCTGAATAGTGTGCTGTCTGCTACAGTGCTGCAACAGTATGGATGGGAGTCCGTTAAAACAATCTGTGAAGATAATAACATTGGTTTACATATTTAATTGATTTCAGATACATTTTTAATTACTTTCAGTTGCATTTTAAATTATTACATTGTAAATTATTCTATATTTAAAATAAATTATGACAAATAATTAATAATAATTAATTAATAATAACAAATAATAAATATTTTATATAATGTTACAAACATGCCAAATAAAGAGATCAGTAATATTTCAAAGGATGTCCCTATCTCTCTTAACCATTTCTGATCTTTTTACTGAATAGCTTTATCATGCTTGTGTT